>NC_060174.1:69986319-70286319 GCF_021184085.1 Oncorhynchus gorbuscha
ACCACTGATTCCTCGCCAGGTCTCTTCTCTGCACCAGGGTCCAACCTAACCACGTCACAGCAAGCTTCTGCCCAAACATAGACCCAGCAGAGATCACCCAGATCAAGAATGTTGTTAACCACCAAGGTGCACTGCTGGGGCGGCAGCAAGGAACAACTCTTCCAAATATCAGAGACCCTCTGGGCACCGATTCCCTCCAATCACAGTCAACTTCAAGGAGCCAATGCCCAAATTTCATCACCCAGTTCTACAGGTGTAGCTGTAGCTCCTCTAAGGAACCTGCACCGGGAACCCAAGATCCCAGCCCCCAAGCGGTATGACGGCCACCACACTTCCCTCCCATCAACCATACGACTGTGCCATAGAACTCCTATCTTGGCTCCACACCTCCCCAGGGCCGTCTGTACTCCCTCTCGACCCCTGAAGCAGCAGTCATGTACAATTACATCCGGGAGTTGCTGGAGGCAGGTTTCATTCGCTTCTTCTTCATGGCTAAGAAGGATGGAAGCCTGCGTCCTTGCATCGATTACAGAGGGCTGAACCCCCTTTCCATCTACCCCTGTGGTCTGCCGCCTTGGAGTTGGCCCAAGGGGCCCAATTCTTCACCAAACTGGACTTCTGCATCGCTAACAATCTGGTGAGAATCAGATAGGGATTTGAGTGGAAAACTGCCTTTAACACCCCCTAGTGGTCATTTAGTCATTTAGTCATGCCTTACAGATTGTCGAACTCACTGGCAGTCTTTCAAGCATTGGTCAATGACACTCTAAGGGATATGTTGAATTGGTTCCTCATTATTAACCTCGACAACATTCTGATCTTCTCCAAAACCCTTCCAGAACACATACTGCACGTCCGCCAAGTCCTGAGATGTCTCCTGCAGAGTCAACTATATGTCAAGATAGAGAAGTGTGAGTTCCACATATCTCAAGTTTCCGTCCTGGGTCACAGTATCTCTACCGCAGGCATTCAAATGGAGCCTGTAAAGGTTGAGGCGGCATCCAACTGGCCCCATCCCACCTCACTGAAGCAGGTCCAGCTGTTCCTTGGGTTTGCCAATTTTTACAGACGTTTTATACGCAACTTTGGTGCGGTGGCAGCCTCTCTCACTGTCCCAACACGCAAGTCCTAGACCCATTTTTGCTGGACTCCCGAGGCTGATAGGGCATTCATGGAGCTCAAGGGATGTTTCACCTCCGGACCATTCTCGTTCATCCTGATCCTACTCGTCCCTTTGTGGTAGAGGTGGAAGTCTCGGACACTGGAGCAGGGGCGGTCCTTTCACAGCAGAACTAGGAGGATAAGAAACTGCACCCATGCGCCTTTCTCTACAAGCGGTTCTCGCCAGCAGAATGCAACTACGGTATAGGCAATCGGGAGCTCTTAGCAGTTAAGTGGGCCCTTGAGGGGTGGAGATCACCTCATCCTTTTGTGATCTGAACGGATCATTATAACTTGGTCTCCACTCAAGAAGCAAGGAGGTTGAATGCTTGCCAGTCTTAGGTGGGCTCTGTTTTTTAACCGTTTTGATTTCACACTAGCCTATCGTCCGTGATCCAAGAATCAGAAAGCAGTCACCCTGTCCCGGCAACACAATGTCTCTAACGAGTAGAGGGACTCTGAGGCCATCATCCCCAGCTCCTGCATTGTGGTCCATATGATATGGAGTATTGAGACCACGGTACGAAAAGCTCAGACCGAAGAACCTGACCCCGGCGGGGGTCCCACTAACAGACTTTATGTTCCGCAATCAGCCCGTTCTTGAGTGTTACAATGGGGACACTCCTCTAAATGAACTGGGCATCCAGGGGTTAATCGGACACTAGAGTTCCTGACATGGAAATTCTGGTGGCCCAACATGATTGAGGATGTGAAATCCTTTGTTGCGGCCTGTTACACCTGTGCCCAAGCAATTCCTGACGACAGCGACCGGCTGGGTCTCTCCAACCTCTGCCCATCCCCAGCCCAGCCCTGGTCCCACCTGTCCATAGACTTTATCACAGGGTTACCTCCATCCCAAGCATTACCTCCATCTTCATTACCTCTATCCTGGTGGTTGTTGATCAGTTCTCCAAGGCAGCTTACCCATGCCTTGGAGACATGATTACCCATGTATTTCGACTACACAGACTTCCCCAGGACATTGTCTCAGATCGTGGGCCCCAGTTCGTTGAACGGTATTGGAAGGCCTTCTGCTCCCTGTTGGGGGCATCGGTGAGTCTTGTTTGTTTCCTGAGTTAGTTTTTGAGACTTAGTGGGTTTCTTTTCTCCAGTGTACTGTGATCCTGTGGCTACTATTTATCAGTAAAGTATTTATGTTTATCCTTAACCACTGATTCCTTGTCTGGTCTCTTCTCTGCACCAGGGTCCAACCTCACCAAAAAAATATATATTTATAAAACACTAGGAACACCTTCCTAAAATTCCAAACTTTTGCCCTTAGCACAGCCTCCATTCGACGGGGAATGGACTACAATGTGCCGAAAGTGTTCCACAGGGATACTGGCCCAAGTTGACTCCAATGCTTCCCACAGTTGTGTAAAGTTGGCTGGATGTCCTTTGGTGGTGGACCATTCTTGATACACACGGAAAACTGTTGAGTGTGAAAAACACAGCAGCGTTGCAGTTCTTGATGCAAATCGGTGTGCCTGTCATCTGCTACCATACCCCGTTCAAAAGCACTTAATTTTTTTTGTCTTGCCCATTCACCCTCTGAATGGCACACATACATAATCCATGTCTCAATTGTCTCAAGGCTTTAAAATTTCCTCCCCTTCTTCTACGCTGATTTGAAGTGGATTAGATTTTTTTTAAATTTATTTTTTCATTTTTGGACATAAGACAGTAAAAACAAAGTTATTTTAATTAGAAATTTGTTCCAAAGTATTCCCGCAACAAAGCCTCCTTCACTCACGCTGCCAAGCTTACCCTAGTAAAACTGACTATGTCATCTACAAAACTGGCGATGTCATCTACAAAATCGCTTCCAACACTCTACTCAGCAAACTGGATTGCAGTTTATCACAGTGCCATCCGTTTTGTCACTAAAGCACCTTATACTACCCACCACTGCGACTTGTATGCTCTAGTCGGCTGGCCCTCGCTACATATTCGTCGCCAGACCCACTGGCTCCAGGTCATCTACAAGGCCATGCTAGGTAAAGCTCCGCCTTATCTCAGTTCACTGGTCACGATGGCAACACCCATCCGTAGCACGCGCTCCAGCAGGTGTATCTCACTGATCATCCCTAAAGCCAACACCTCATTCGGCCTGCTCAGTTAGCTGATGTTTGAAGTTGGTGAGGGAGATAAAAGTCTCCAACTTCAGCGATTTTTGCAATTCGTTCCAGTCACAGGCAGCAGAGTACTGGAACGAATTGCAAAAATCGCTGAAGTTGGAGACTTTTATCTCCCTCACCAACTTCAAACATCAGCTAACTGAGCAGCTAACCGATCGCTGCAGCTGTACATAATCTATTGGTAAATAGCCCACCCATTTTCACCTACCTCATCCCCACAGTTTTTATTTATTTACTTTTCTGCTCTTTTGCACACCAATATCTCTACCTGTACATGATCATCTGATCATTTATCACTCCAGTGTTAATCTGCAATATTGTAATTATTCGCCTACCTCCTCATGCCTTTTGCACACATTGTATATAGACTCCCCTTTTTTTCTACTGTGTTATTGACTTGTTAATTGTTTACTCCATGTGTAACTCTGTGTTGTCTGTTCACACTGCTATGCTTTATCTTGGCCAGGTCGCAGTTGCAAATGAGAACTTGTTCTCAACTAGCCTACCTGGTTAAATAAAGGTGAAATAAAAATACAAAAAATAAAAACTTATAATAGAGACACATTTGATCATATACAAATATAAGCAAGGTTTGAAATGATTATGATCAAATATTATATCTGTTTGGGCTTCATTTTAAAATGTTCAGTCTGCAAATTATTTGTAATTATGTTCCTTCTCCCCGACCTGCCCCGCGTCCGGTCAGGATAAAAATCGCTGTCCTATGCGGCCAGCCGAAGAACCCTTTTAGGTTCCAGATAGAAAAGAAGTGATATGAGTGGAGTAGCCCATTTCTACCTCCTTTTTTCCTCTTTCTGTTGATCATTTTTACTCATTATACTCAGTGATCTCTCATCCTTCAATCCTTCAGCTGGATGTGTGGATGTCTGTCCGGCAATCCATCACCAGCCTTATACACTATGCTGGACATTGTTTTTATATCCTCCTCACGTCAGTCTGACAAGTGATGCCTGGGTCCCTCTCTCCAGCCCCGCTCTCCCTGGAGCCACTGGGACTCCAGCGACCTCTCAGCGCTGACCATAAAAGCACTATTACAGGAGTAATGACCAAATTTAACAGCTTGCTTCAGCACACCTGGGTTCCAGACAGGGCCGTATCTCTCCTCCCACAGTCCCACACCTCTGCCGAGCAGTGAGGCACCCGACCACTGAACCAGAACTTCACTGACAGGGTCAATATCACCATGGAGGGAGAGGGTTGTTTCTTCTGAAGACGCGGTATAGATTTTGCAGGTTCTCATTCGCGCCTGCATGTAGGGCCAGAGGGGCTTGAGGAGAGGGAGAGAATGAGAGAAGCTCTTCAAGTTAACCCTCACTCCCAGACTGAAAGGGAACTAGGCAGCAGATTCTATGGGGTTTAGGGAATGTAGGTGTAGGTCAATGAAGTCATTCACCTGTTCCAAAGCTTTTCTGTGTGTAGTCGGAGAGGAAGTAGATATTTCACTTTGAATATATCTGGAAATATTATACAATTGACTATGGTTCGTTCGTAAAAAAAAAAGGAAATACGAATGACAATAAAACTTGTGTATGCGAGCAGCCAACAATCTGTGGTACAAAACACGCAGTTATTAACAGGGAGGTGGGGATGTAGCGGCAGAGGAAGAGGGAGACAGAAAGGGAAAGAGAGAGGGAGGAGGAGCGGTTGATTCTTTAAAGCCTCTAAAGCCCTTCTACCACAGGCGAAGAGAGCGGAGGATAATGGAGCAGACTGATGTCAGTGAGTGGCGGATTCTCTGATACCCAGGCAGCAGAGCCTCAGCCTGGAGGCGGCACAGCCTGGGGGCATCAAGGCCAGAGGTCCTCCTTCAGCCCCCACTAAGCTAATGTGCTAATCTGTTTTCTCCAGCACGCCCCACAGCTATCTATAGCCGTGTGTGAGGCCTACACAATGCTCCTTTGCTGAAATGGGTTAATTGGTCACACTATCGGAACAGGGACAGTAACCTGATAGACAACGTCCACTTTCATCACAACCGTGTAGATATGCAAGGTATCCTGGTCCATTTAGCAGACTATCATCTAAGATGATATGAAGGATACATTCGGTCTTCATTAAAATACACACATAATGCTTCTGCTTTCAGCATACCGTATCACTACATGAAAACAGATTTTTCTTTGAGTCTCTGTGGATAACTCCTGGATATCAAGGAAAAATCTCATAGCAAACATGACAGATGAGCATTATTCATTGATCGTTGGTTCTTCGCCCTCCCTGAGAGCCAGTGTGTGACAGGCAGAGCGTGGTGAGTGCAGGTGCTGAGAGAGAGATAAATAGATAGATAAAGAGAGAGAGAGAGAGAGAGAGAGAGAGAGAGAGAGAGAGAGAAGGAAGGCAATAAGGGCCTTCTACCACATCAAAAAGAACATAAAACTTGACATCCCAATTAGGATCTGGCTAAAAATACTTCAGTCAGTTATAGATCCCATTGCCCTCTATGGTTGTGAGGTCTGGGGTCCACTCACCAACCAAAAATTCCCAAAATGGCACAAACACTCAATTGAGACTCTGCATGCAGAATTCTGCAAAAATAAACTTAGTGTACAACGCAAAATCAGAAGCAGAATATGGACTATACCCCCCAGTTATCAAAATCCAGAAAAGCGCTGTTAAATTCTATAACCACCTAAAAGGAAGCGATGCCCACGCTCTCCACCACAAAGCCCTCACCTACAGAGAGATGAACCAGCCAGTTGGTTCTTGGACTCTGTTCACAAACAGACCCCACAGAGCCCCAGGACGGCAACACAATTAGACCCAACCAAATTATGAGAAAACAAAAAGAGTATCTGACACACCGGAAAGAATCAACCAAAAAACAGAGCCAATTGGAATGCTATCTGGCCATACACAGAGAATACACAGTGGCAGAATACCTGACCACTGTGACTGACCCAAAATGAAGAAAATCCTTGACTATGTACAGACTCAGTGAGCATAGCCTTGCTATTGAGAGAGGCCGCCATAGGCAGACCTGGCTCTCGAGAGAAGACAGGCTATGTGCACACTGCCCACAAAAGGAAGTGGAAACTGAACTGCATTTTCTAACCTCTAACCTGTATGACCACATTAGCGATACATATTTCCCTCAGATCACACAGACCCACAAAGAATTTGAAAACAAATCTAACATTGATAAGCTCCCCTATCTGTTAGGCGAAATACCGCAGTGTGCAATCACAGCAGCAAGATGTGTGGCCCGTTGCCATGAGAAAAGGGCAACCAGTTGAGCACAAACAACACTGTAAATACCACCAACATTCATCTGTTTGTTTATCTTCCCCTACTATTCGAACGACAACTATTTGCACATTGATAAAATACTGTACATATCTGATTTAACACTTCAAATGTCTTTATCTTTTTAAAACTTTTTTTGAGTGCAATGTTTACTCTTAAATTCTAATAGTCTGTTGTTGATTTGTTTTGTGTCTTCTTATTTTTGACATTGTTTATTTCATGTAAACACATATGCCATGCCAATGAAGTCCCTTTGAATTGAATTGAGAGAGAATGAGAGAAAAACAGACAGATAGAGAGAACGGGGAAGAGAGCGGGGGAGTTTGGTAAGTGCTAATGGAGCTAAGCAGGAGAGCAGCTGATCACAGCACTGAGACCCTGTCAACGTCACCTCGCCTTGCCCTGATGCTCTGGGGTTGTTCTACGCCTTGTGACTAAGACAGATGCTCATGACAAAACACATCTCATATCCAGCTCTGGGGCCCTTTCTGCTCCCTATTCAAGCCTCCTGCAGTCCTATTGCCTGCCCCCGTCCCCCATGCAGACGCCTGCAGACCTCCCAGGCAATGCATCACCCATCAGGGTGGGAGTAGAGGGCAGGCCTGAGCCCCTCGCAGCTCTACCCTGCCTGGGGTTGCCTGGGGCTGGCTGCCTGGGCAGGGCACATGTCTGTACTGTGCAGCATGGATCACCCCCCTTCAACAACACTGAGATATGGAGCCAAGCACAAAATCTGACACAAGAGCACACAGTGCAATTCTCTCTGTTTTCAAGATACAAACATGTCCTACCTGTATTTCTACAGAAAACATAATAATCCAACCTTTTAATCTGATTATTTTACATTGAAATATCCGTTGTGTAAAGATCTAAAGCACACCGCAAATCTCTCTGCATCGAAGAATCTCCAGTTTCCACTCCCATTCAACTCTTGAAGAAGTATCAAGATAGACATCCCTACTCCTTCATATATTCATGAACTGACATATTAGAAGTGATTAGTGTCGTAATTAAGTGACCATTCATCTGCTTGAGTGGCAGGTTAATCTCCAAATTACTAAATAACTTCACATTAAATATTGTACAAATTGCTTGAGTAGTAGAAGTCCATCGCAGATCAAATATAAGGAGGGGAAAAGTATAATTACTTTAAAAGTAAATTATCTTTTATGGGATGGTACTTATCAAACGTTATGTAGTGCTGGCTGGCAATTATTAAAATCTTAATCAAATATAGATGGTCCTCTTAATTAAATTAGTCCAGGTCATCAGAGTCCTTTGGAAAGTGAGACATGACGACACATATTTGATAACTGAAATGTATGTGGGCCCAAGGTCCTTAACAGTATCTGGCTGGTTCATAGGGCCATGATGAAGTGTGGTTCATCAGGTAAAGATGGGAGTTGGATTGATCACTGATGTCTAACCATTGGGTCAAAATAATAAGGTATCACTATGGCAAGCCAGACTTCCTTTTAGCATTTTGACAGTCCTTTTTTCTCCCTCTGCTCTTCTGTCTTTCTGCACGCTGTTTGTCCACACAGCTCTGTCAATGCAGATGTAACATTTGTCATGTCAATAAAGCTAGTTGCAGAGCATTGATCAGCTCAGGCCCTTGGTTCCCACGGGGGGCTCCTGAGAAAGCAGGAGGTAGTGATTTGCCAACCCCAGATAGTATCAGTGGTCCTGTGATAACCAGTCCTGTGTCTCTCCTTGGCCTGCTCCATACAGCACTGCTGCTGCTCCCTGGAGATAGAGCCTGATAACACTGACCCTGCCTGTCTGACCTGACATCCCCACTCAGCTGCCTGCAGCTAGGGGACCATCCCCACACAACCTGGTCTCAGGGCATTTAGTAGGATTTGGTACGTAAATTTGTTTGCACCATTGCCTATGATATATTATGTTACGTTAGGTTACATTATGAATGGAAAGCAGTAGAATTTACGGAGAGAATTTATATTGGTGGTTAGGAGAACTAACGAGGAGGATAGGAGAATTGATGTAAAAGGTTAGTAAAATTAGGTTAGAGTTAGGAAAAGGGTTAGGGGAAGGGTTAGCTAAAATGCTATAGTTGAACCCGAAGCAACTCGAACAGGAAAACTTTGGATTGTGTTTGCACCCATCCTCCCCAACCAGCCTCCCTACTTTTGTTTCTGTCTAAAGTAGCTACACCATTAGTACATATGTTTTAGAGGTTCACAAAAATATGTATAGTATGCTTTGTATGGCTCTGAGACCAGGCTGCCCCACAGCAACACAGTTCAGGTGGGGAGAGGGGTTCCGCTGGGATGGTGTGGGAGTACAGGTGGGGTACGTGAGTGGTGATTCTGTATAGGCTCTGTCCACTCTATGCTCAGAAATGAGTAAACTCGGATGACCTGACAACATGACGACAAGATGGCCTTTACTCTGAATGCGGATGTGGTGTTCCCCCTCTCATCAAACAAAATATTCAATGTCTTCTCTACTCAGGATGTTCATGCCTGTTTCTCTTTCTGGGTAGAAAAGAAAGACATCTTTGTCAGCTGAACAAAGTGTCCTTTTTTTGAGCAAGGGAGAAAATCAATGGCTATCTCCAATCTGTGGAGACACAATCAATTCTGCTTGGGTCTTATCCCCTCAATGGAGATGAAGGGACATAATGGAATATGGTCATTTCAGGGTTAGAGGAGACTTTGGGAGAGGGCCCTTAGATGAGGTGCTTGTGCTGTACACCTCCTCCTGTATTATGGCTGCTATTGATTTCTCTCACCCTGGGTGAGTACATGAATCGCTGTGCTCTTTCACACACAGAGACAGGAGGCAAATCAGGACCGCATGGATGCTCACTTGCTGTCACTAGTTGAGTGGATGAGACTTTGAGGAGTAAATACATTTGACCTCTCAGTCTCTCTGCCTTCTCTTGGTGGATCACATTATACAACGGCAAAAGCCGGTCTATCCCTTACTTATGCCAATATTGTCCACTTCCATAAAGCTTCAACTCATAAATGAACCACTGTTAATTTTATGAGCTGAAGAATGGTGCATGGTCTTAAATGGTAGGGCTCTCTTTTCTTAGCACTCCATGTTTACAAGCACATAAGTGTAAATTGCTAAATCTTCATAGTGCTTCAGAGCCATGGCGCTAGTTCAATTACCCTGAAAGAATATAATGCCACAGTGCATAAGTGTTTCAGGAGGTAGAAATAAAATACAATAGTGAAGAATCCATTGGCTGCGTTGTAAAGCACTATAATGACGCCTTAGTTTTGCAAATTAAAGAAATTGCCTGCGGGCTTCACATAATACTGAGACTCGAAGCAATTTCATGACTTGCTAATTTTCCTAATTTAATACCTGTGACGTGCTTAATTAATTGAGGTTTATAAAAAGAAAAATGAAAAAAACAGAGACTAGAATTTTAACTAGAAATGAGTCTATGAATAGAACATGTAGCTATTAGTGCTGTTGTGGTTATAGTACAGTGATTTACAATGTAAGAAGAGAATCAATAGCATGTTAACAAATAAATGTGAGGACTTTGATGAACACGGCTATGGTTTTATTGACCGTGCCAGACTAGCCTGAGTCATATTGTACACATTAAGTTGGAGCACTTGATTGCATCCAGAGGAATAATAGGTTATGCACTACAGATCACAATGGGTTTTTGTAAAGCTTAATTCCTTATCCCTGATTAAAGTCCCCTAAACTCAGCCACAAGAGCCATAAGTTAGCAAATAATTCCTCACAGCTGTAATTGGTGAACTGATTAAGTGGTGGTGGAATGTCTGCCATGCAGCAGTACCATTTGTACTGTACACTGGTGGGGAATAAGTAAAGTTACTCAAACAAGGTTGTATGAGAGACGACAAAATGTAACCCTGATTTCACTATGGATGCTTCAGCGTTCGCATGGCAGAGGGGAGGGTGGGGGAGATCGCAAGCAGATAGAGCGGTAGCAGTTGAAATGCATGTGGCATTCAGTCTATCATTTCCTCAACAAGGCAGTGGCCACATGCTCCGTCATCATACTAGCAAATGAATAATAAAATGCCATTTAAATAATGCTTGACCAGAATGAGCCCCGTATCAAGTGCACAAACCGTGTATAATTTGTTGTTGCGCTGAAGATGCAACAAAATATAAAACGCTGAATGTATCAAACAACCCAATTAATGAATTAATGAAATTGTTTTCAGGGGTGACAAATTCAACATTTGACCGATGATGAATTCTCGCCATTTCCTGATTTGTTCTGTGAAATGCAGGCCAAGTTAATCTTGTGGCGCGCCACAAGCAATTGTCAGAGCCATGAAAAGATGATTGGGGATGGGAAATGAATATCGACAGAGCAGATAGAAGAGACGGCGTCAACGTTGATGAATAAACCACGAACACAAACAGCATAGAGGGCCTTGGTTCTGACATCAATACAGGACTACATAAACACAATACTTTTTCATTGAATCGGCATTCATGGAACAGATCCAAGCTGCCATTCAACCGATAATCTACACATTTCTTCGATATAAGATGAAAGAAACATCGACAGTAACGAGGCTCTCTGTAGGGAACGAATAAGACGTAAAAAACCTGCCTTTTGTTTTCCAGTTTACTCCCTCAACAGCAAAAGTGGTGTTTCTAAGTAATGTGTTTCAGTCCCAGGATTAACAGGCATCTGTTCTGCTATTTTGTTGTTTACTCTCCTGTAATTTGATACACCCTTGCCTCCACACTCAGTACACTGTGTCATCATGACATTTTCTTTCTCTATTTTCTTAATTCCCCGTGTTGATTGAAGCCGAGATCATCCACGATTGGCATGACATGGCTTGTATTTGTCACAGTAGCATCTCTAAAGCGTTAAAACATGATGAATCGGGTGGAGTACATTTCTGCAGTAATTTGGTCTAATGTGTACTGTTTTCACAATGCTTCGTTGCAACCAGTGGAGTGTTTCAACCAGACTCTATGATGAGACTCTATTAGCCGAGTGGTATACCAATGTCTAGTTTGTCTGGTTATATCAACACGCCTGGTGGCCTTGGACCTAGGACCAGATCTGGTCAACATGAGGTCCACGGACACCGTGGGCCAGAGAAACGTTTCATCAACTTCAAATGATACATGTTCTTCTTTCCTTTTTATTTTGTCCCCAAAGTGGTAGAGTGGAGGAAACACATCGAGCCAATAGGTAAATCCACCATCTTGTCCCAAAAACACAGAATCATATAATAAATTGATTGAAAAAATATGAAACAAGTGGCTTGCCCTGGGGCCACAGGCCCTCCAAATCCATCAGGGCATGTTTTTAAGAAGGTCACTTTCTTCCCCTTTAAATCAGCGACCGGGCGAGAAATGAGCAGCTGACTTTGAATTTAGAGTGTTCATTAATACGATATTATGTCAAATCGCTGCCATGATTCAACTCTGCATTTGGCTCTGATTCAAGGATTTGTGCACAGGATGGATATGATGACAGTATTGGCGAAGTTTGTACAGGACATGGAGGGAGGTAAAAAGACAAGTCCTCTATATACATATTATGTCGTTCAGGACCCAAAAGTGTGTGCCCACTCTCCAGGTCTAGCAGCAAGATAGGAGCAGCTAGTAGTGGCTGAAAAATGTTTAGTGGTGCCTCCTGTCTGAAAACACATCATGAGAGAGGAAGAGAGAAAGAGAAAGAAAGAAAGAAAGAGAGAGAGATCTTGAGAACAGGAGAGTCAGTGATTCAGAGAGAGTCAAAGAAACGGAGGGAGAGGGAAAATGAGTCGTGGGACCATCTGTCAGTGGTGGTGATGAATGGAAATGGACCTCTCAGCTCCCTCCTCAGCGCTACAGCCTTCCCCGCCACCCCGGCTGACATCTCTCTGATGCAACGTGTTTTGTAAATTCGTGGCAAATTACTCCGTCAGATGCTGCCGGCGCCTGTCCGTCACGCCAGAGGGAAGGGTGATGTCACACAGACAGGTGAGTGACAAGGACGAGCCAGGGGGGAACAAGACAGAAGGAGAGGAGTGAAAAGAGGAGGGGAGGGGAAAAAAGAGAGCAAAGGAGGAGAAAAGCCAGGGGCTCTTCTTGCCATGAATCCCCCTGGGCCGGGCAGTATCAGTCAATCTGGGGCTAATTCATGTCAGAGTGTGTATCCTATCTCCTTGAGAGGCCAGCAGAAGGTTGATAAAATTGAAGTGGAAATGAAGTTGGATGCACCAGAGGATAGGCACAACAATGGTGAGGAGAAATGGGCTCGTCTCCCTAGTGCTCGCTTCCTCTCTCAGTGTATCCCTCTGACCTTGGTGCACGTCCTTGCCCTCAAACACTTTATAACCCTCTCTCTCTCTCTCTCTCTCTCTCTCTCTCTCTCTCTCTCTCTCTCTCTCTCTCTCTCTCTCTCTCTCTCTCTCTCTCTCTCTCTCTCTCTCTCTCTCTCTCTCTCTCTCTCTCTCTCTCTTCCTTCTTTTCTCAATTATACCTATTTTCAAAAGCCAAAATGTTTGTAGATTTGGTAACTTATGGTTGTGGTATTGAATGCTCATTGGTTGGGGTATCCTTTTTTCCACTGAAACTAAAGTCAGTATAAAAAGGGAGAGAAAAGACCAAGAATTCCAGCAAATTCCATAAAATAGGACTCTACAAGGTGTCCAAAGTGTTCCACAGGGATGCTGGCCCATGTTGACTCCAATGCTTCCCACAGTTGTGTCAAGTTGTCAGGATGTTCTTTGGTGGTGGACCATTCTTGATACACACGGAAAACTGTTGAGCGTGAAAAACACAGAAGCATTGCAGTTCTTGACGCAAACTGGTGTGTCTGGCACCTACTACCATACCCCGTTCACCGTCTGAATGGAACACATACACAATCCATGTCTCAAATGTCTCAAGGCTTAAAAATCCTTCTTTAACCTGTCTCCTCCCCTTCATCTACACTGATTGAAGTGATATCAATAATCACATGGATTCATCTGGTCAGTCTATGTCATGGAAAGAGCCTGTGTCCTTACTGTTTTCTGAATTCAATGTATAATTATCTCTCATGTCAGCTTCCCCTCATCTCCTCATTCATTTTCATTTAGTCTTTTATTTGTTAACTTTAGCAACATTTGGGTTTGCACTAGAGCAGAGACCCATGTTTGAGAATTCATGTTGAGAATTCATATGTTGGCCATGATTCTTTCTCCTGCATTGCACAATAATAAGAGAGGACTATACAAAGGCCTATAGGAGTGGCCTTATCAGTCTCCTCAGCTCATCTCACCTTGAGCCTAGCTGGCTTTGTTTGGGAGCCACAGAAAGTTGGGCTTGACAGTGGCCATGCAGGCCGGCATCTCCTCTGTCTGCAGATAACAGAGAGAGGCTGCAGAGAGAGAGAGAGGTGTGACCCGGCACAGCATCTTAGTGTGTCAGTCCTTCTACTTGGATCTCACGTTGGATGTAATATCCTCTCCAATCCTTTTTCAACACTGGGAAGCGTTTCGCCACATTATTGCCCTAAAAAAAAAATCTGCTGCTTCTCCCTTTGTAGTCTGAGCCTTTATTTATGAAGGTAAGAAAAAATCAATAGTGTTTCAGAACTCAATTCACCTGGTCTAGAAAAAGGCTATTGTGTGAACATGTGTGTGCGTGCGTGCATGTGTGGGTTTGTTTGTGTTTGTTGTCCTTCTATAGCTTCCCTGAGCAATCCCTGACATCATTTGGAGATTGTATTGATAGGTATCCTTCCTTCCCTGTATAGGTTCAATGGAGATAATGTGTGCGTTTGAACTCAAAGAGGCAAGGCCTTTGGGGAAAGCTCATGACACAAACAACTGAAAGTATTGTCACAGGTCAAAGATCAAAACATAACATTTGGTTTGTCCTTCCCTTTATTACATTGAATGTTCGTCTGTGCTGCTTTAGTTAGGAGCACGTTAGAGGAGTACGCTTGTGCATCCCAGACCACAGCTGTTTATCAGTGTGGAGATGAAGATGGACAAAGCAAAAACTCCGGCAGGTAAACAACACACATCAATCCCACAATGCCTCTCACTCTAACACTCATCCCCCCTCAGAGTGAACCCTTCTGCTACCCAGAGTAGGCAAGACGTGCATCTTAATATTGCCATCATGAAGCCAAAGTACACTGTAAGAATAAGAATTGACATGATTTCTTCTCTGGTAATGCAGACGATAACAAAATGTCACACCCTGATCAGTTTCACCTGTCCTCGTTATTGTCTCCACCCCCTCCAGGTGTCACTTGTTTTCCCCAGTGTATTTATCCCTGTGTTTCTTGTCTCTCTGTTCCAGTTCGTCTTGTATGTTTCCAAGTCAACCAGCGGTTTTCCTGTTCTCCTGCTTTTTGGATTCTCCTTTTTCTAGTCCTCCCGGTTTTGACCCTTGCCTGTTTCTGGACTCTGTACCCGCCTGCCTGACCATTCTGCCTGCCTTGACCACAAGCCTCTCTGCCACTCTGTACCTCCTGGACTCTGAACTGGTTTTGACCTTTTTGCCTGTCCACGACCATTCTCTTGCCTACCCTTTTGGATTAATAAACATTGCAACATCTGCCTCCTGTGTCTGCATCTGGGTCTCACCTTGTGCCTTGATACAAAATATAAATCAAATGTTAGACTAACAATGAAATAGCAACTTATGGGTCCTTTTCCAACAATGCAGAGTTAAAGATAAAATATAAACAGTGACACAAGGAATAAATACACACGAATAACGAATAACAGTAATGAGTACAAGTAACATGGGTATACAGTATACAGGAAGTACCAGTATTGAGTCGATGTGCAGGGGTACGAGGTAATTGAGATTTGAGCTATGTACATATAGGTAAGGGTAAAGTGACTAGGCAACAGGATTGATAATAGACAGTAGCAATTCAAACAAACAAATCTGACAACTATTATAAATCAATACCAAGCATTTATTGAATATATATAAACAATACTTTATGAACGTGAGCACAGTAAAACATAAATACATTCCAAACAGTCAACATGGTACTGTAGCTTCTATAAAATGGATTTATTTTGACATTTACAGTTGCTATCTGAAAGGGCATCACTCTCTACTTCTTCCATGTGTACGCATTCCACTGCTTCTCAGTCGTCTCCACCTAAAACCATGCAAACGTTATTACTTGTTTTTCAAGAAGAATGTCAGATTTTTCTTGCCGGGTTCCCTCTAGCTAGTCAGGTAATTGAATTGTCTCAGGGAAAGCTGTGAGCTGACTTGTTCTAATAACCTTTCTATATTCAGTTTAATAAGTGCCATAAATTGCCATTTGTCTCGCCGGGTAGGCCATAGGTTGAAAGGGGAAATGCAATATTGTAAATTTAAGACTTTCAGTGGATTTAATCAACAATATCTTTCCCCTCTAGCCCATTTCAGCTAGCTGTTTAACACCTTGGACACAGTGCTGCCACTCACTGGATAATTCATTTCTACATGAAGACGTACCATAGCTCTGGCAGACAGAGGAAAACACTTCAAAAGCGGAACATTATCCATTGTCCTGGTGTCCTGATTCCATTCCCTAAAAAGCTGGATAAACATGCTAAGATCTGTACATTGCTGTGAGGGAGTCACGGTCACTCACTATGCCTTCGGAGGGCACAGCACTTTATGAACATAATCCAACAAAACCTATTACAGTTTAATAACCTGACAAGAGTCTGTTAAAATTCTTTCGCACAAAAAAAAGCAAATGAAGGGGGAGAAAAAGAAACAGTAAAGGTGAAAGAGAGATGTGAAGGGAGGAGAGATGAGACGAAGGTGAGATGGGGAGATGATATCTGTACGGCCTTGGATGCTATCTGATGGCTGTCTAGTCTTGCACACGCCATCATCCAGATCTTTGGGAGAAACAGATACTGAGTTAGAAGCAGGAGGAATTGCACCACAAGCACAAGCACAAGCATCACTGTCTGTTGTACGAGTTCAGAGGTAGGCTACCTGTGAATAGTGAAGTAGAAAATGATGGGGGAGAAGGTCATCCTGATACAGCCGAGAAACAGTGAAAGACAGATGAACCATTAGCTTTCCATAAAAAAAAAAACAACTAACATCAAGATCGTCTGATATTACTTGTCTGGCGTTTTAGTTTATGGCCCCGATATCACAGTAAAGTATCTCCCAGTAGAGTAAAGTGCTTTTGCTGTTACTGGAGCTTGTGCAAGTGCAACGCAGTATCATGATTTAAACATAGTACAGTAGACTACAGTCCTCTCTCTGCTGCTTACACTCATAATCCTAAAAGATGAGAAAAAGCTTTCATTCGTTTCAACTCCAGGACACACACAGAGGTACTCAGAATCTCATTGATTGAAACGTTCTTTCCCATATATTCTGTGAATAGATTCAAACAGTAACTCGAGGGAAGGTCTGAAAAAGGAGAAAGAGGATTAAATGGAGGAGAGTGACGGAGAAAGTAAAAGATGGAGAAATAGAGAGAATGAGTGGAGGTGAAGAAGGGGGGTATGTCAGCGGCAGGTGAAGAGAGGGGGAGCAGATGGCGAGGTCGGGGTCTCCCCGCGGTACATAATGTGCCCACAGACCAGTAGTGGCGATGTCTAAATTCATCTGATCTGCCCACCTTTGTATTCAAGAGGATTACACCTTGTGTTCAAACACAGTGGGCTGAATGGAGGGGATGAAAAGTGACACAGAGCAGAATAGAATTAGCGGCTGCTTAAGGACTTCTTCATTCATTGTTAACTCCTTGCAGCTCATTAAGCTTAATCCTTATTAGACTGTGAGTAACCAGGTCTGAATGGGCCGGTAGAGGCTAGGGAGACATGTGTCCCCATTGTAGGGCTAGGGGGTTAATCCTGCCCCCATGGTGGGGCTGGAGTTGGGGGAAAGAGAAAGGAGGCAGAGGGAGTCCATCCGTCACCCCCCTCCTCTCCATGGAGGTCTCTGGAGAAAGGAGAGTGGGTCTCCCAGTCCCAGGCTCTGGGCTGGCTGCCTGGCGACAGGCCTGAGGTACAGCCCTCTTTTGTTCCTCAGCCTGGCAGCACTCTCTCCTCTCCTCTCCAGCCAGACACACACAGCCTGGCTCGTGGGGCCACGCCAGGGTGAGAATGATGTACATGCCTTCAGGCTATCAATGTTTAGACACAAAGGATTAATGGGGAAACTAAACGGCTCCTCTTTCTGAGCTGGGGATCTTAGTGACTAGCCTGTTGACTGACATCATAGTATCCATTTGGTCAATATTCTATCAGAGGGTTGGTCTGAAACTTGACTGGTCCTGCAGAATGAAGCAAGCCACCAAATAGGCACATCCTTAATGGGGTGCAGAGCCCCAAAGAGTCGGTATAAAACACACTACGTTTCCATCCTGCAAGGATCTCGTCAGGTCATTTCCCCAGTTGACCTGACGAAGATCCTTGCTTGATCCAAACATTGTGTTTATTAGTGGTGGTGCGTGGTGGAGCTTATGAGTGTGTGGGCTCTATTTATTTTATACCAACTAATATCTATTCACAATAAACAGGGATGTTTGACTTCTTTATTCTCTCCACCGATCAAGAGCAACATTATTTATTACAGAGAAACACAATGTGCACCTGACTGAGGCTGTCCATAAAATGAACTGTGTTCATGCTTTAAATACTACCATTTACAAACAATTAGAGCCCTGACACACTCTTGCTCCAGTACAAAGACAGCACAATGGTTTCGGTGCACTGTGCTGCTCCCAGTGGTTCAAGTAATACAGTGAAATTCATCCCATTTCCATTTAGATGAAGCTGGGAGATTGGACTTTTTTCTCTCCAATCCCTGAGTTAAGGAAGAGGCTCCCATTATCTAAGTGATAATTACCTACATTTACAGAGCAGCCAGACAATACTGTTAAAGGTCATTTGTGTTCCTTTTCTTTTTGTTCCCTAGGGGGAGTGAAAATGAAGAGCAGCCCTGACCATGCCCAAGTGCTACCGTGTTAGGATGGGACGGGGAAGCGCTGCCAGGTACAGTGGAGAGGAGATGATTTGAGAGCTGATTTCTCTCTTCCTCCAACACTATACAGGGAGTGTCACACACTGAAGTTTGGCATCTGCCTGAGAGAGAGAGGGAGTGCAGAAAAAGAGAGAGGGATGTATGGCAGTGGATGAACCGATGAGCCTGCTGCAGTGGTTCACAAACTTTTCTGCACTGGGACCCACTTACAGCTTTCGAGTTTTGTTTTGGCCCATCAGAATAGGAGCGAAAATACATGACTGTAACGGTTACCGTTATTTGGGAAACATTGGCCTTGCTGTATTGTATTCTTCAACACAAATACATTTGATGTGAAATAGAGTAAGCAATCAGCCTCTGTATTGTCACGTCTATTATTGTAGCATATGGTCTAACAGTCAGTGAGTGTATATGATTGGGATTCATTGTGGGAGACCCAATTTGCCTCTGGCAATGCAGACCTGCAGTACAGCTTGGAGACAACAGATACATGAACTGAACCTTAAAATTGTTATGCTCCATATGAATCTAATGAAGTCATTTAAAACATCTACATTTTGATTCCCTTTCTTGTAGTTATGGCAGACCCACAATGATTCATCCTCTACTGTTAGTAGTAGTACCCATTTCTCCATAGAGGAGAATGGGTGGTTTATTATAACGTTGCAGACACTGCCAAACGCTGTTGTCATCACACAGTGTTGCTGTGCTGACTGGGTGTTAATGATGGTTTACACTTTGACAGGAAGTGCATCCCTACTGTTGCTCCTCAGTGATGATGGCCATCTGGCCCTGAGTTCAACCCTCAGACTGTGTGTGTGTGTCTGTGTGTGTCTCTGTGTGTGTGTGTTGCCCCCTTCCTGGCTGCCCTCATAACGCCCCCCCCCCTCCCCGGCAGCCAGTTAGCCCCATGTGGATCACTGTTGGGGCTGGCTCCTCCAATGTCCGCCTCGCCATGTCTCAACAGCAGCACCAGCAGTAAACTAGAAATTAGCACCTCTTGTCCCCTTGTAAATTACAGGGTGGAGAGTGTGGTACAGGCTTGCCTGCTGGGATCTCTGACAGAGACCTGAGATGTAAGGTGGTGGGCTAGTCAAAAGTAGCCTACACTTTCATCATGAAAGCAACCAACCACACATTACCTACCCGTAGTAGGTCAATCAATTCATCACTTTATATGCTGTACAGGTTATATGTGGTACATAAATGTGTGTATTGAATCATGTACAGTATCAGTCAAAAGTTTGGAGACAGTTACTCATTTATGGGTTTTTCTTTATTTGTACTATTTTCTACAATAGAAAGAACAATAGAATAACAGTGAGACATCAAAACTATGAAATAACACTTATGGAATCATGTCGTAACCAAAGAGGTGTTAAACAAATCTAAATATATGTAATATTTGAGATTCTTCAAAGTAGCCACCCTTTGCCTTGATGACAGCTTTGCACACTCTTTCATTCTCTCAACTAGCTTCACCTGAAAGGTTTTACCAACAGTCTTGAAGGAGTTCCCACATATGCTGAGCACACTGCTTTTCCTTCACTTTGCAGTCCAACTCATCCCAGGTCGGGTGATTGTGGAGGCCAGGTCATCTGATGCAGCACTCCATCACTCTCCTTATTGCTCAAATAGCCCTTACACATGATGGAGGTGTGTTGGGTCATTGTCCCGTTGAAAAACCAATGATAGTCCTTCTAAGCGCAAACCAGAAGGGATGGTGTATCGCTGCAGAATGCTGTGGTAGCCATGCTGGTTAAGTGTGCATTGACCTCTAAATAAATCACAGACAGTGTCACCAGCAAAGCAGCCCCACGCCATCACACCTCTTCCTCCATGCGTCACGGTGGGAACCACATATGCAGAGATCATCCGTTCACCTACTCTGCATCTCACAAAGACCAAAGGACAGATTTCCACCGGTCTAATGTCTATTGCTCATGTTTCTTGGCCCAAGCAAGTCTCTTCTTCTTATTTGTGTCCTTTAGTAGTGGTTTCTTTAATGCAATTCGACCATGAAGACCTGATTCTCCTCTGAATAGTTGATGTTGAGATGTGTCTGTTACTCTGAAGCATTTATTTGGGGTGCCATTTCTGAGGCTGGTAACTCCAATGAACTTATCCTCTACAGCAGCGGTAACTCTGGGTCTTCATTTTCTGTGGCAGTCCTCATGAGAGCCAGTTTCATCATAACGGTTGATGGTTTTTGCCACTTGACTTGAAGAAACTTTAAAAGTTCTTGAAATGTTCCTGCTTGACTGACCTTCATGTCTTAAAGTAATGATAGACTGTCGTTTCTCTTTGCTTATTTGCCATAATATAGACTTTGTCTTTTACCAAATAGGACTATCTTATGTATATCACTCCTACCTTGTCACAACACAACTGATTGGCTCAAATGCATTAAGAAGGAAAGAAATTCCACAAATGAACTTTTAACAAGGCACACATGTCAATTAAAAAACATTCCAGGTGGCTACCTCATGAAGCTGGTTGAGAGAATGCCAAATGTGTGCATAGCTGACATCAAGGCAAAGGGTGGCTACTTTGAAGAATTCTCAAATATAACACTTTTTTAGATATTTTAACACTATTTTTGGTTACTACCTATGTGTTTTTTGGTTTTTGGTTACTCCATATGGTTTTTTTCATAGTTTTGATGTCTTCACTATTATTCTACAATGTAGAAAATAGTCCAAATAAAGAAAAACCCTGGAATGAGTAGGTGTGTCCAAACTATTGACTGGTACTGTATGTTCCATTTAGGTATATGCATAATATACACTTTTTCTACAAATCATCACCATACATATTTTATAGAGTCTAGTTTCATGTTAATCTCGGTTAACCCGGGACCAATGTCTCGCATAGTTGGTCAGCTGCTCGATGAAGTTCCGGGTCCAAACGTGTTAAGAGAAGAGATGAAGAAATACTCAAACGAGGAGCGGAACTGGAACAATGAGCTCCGCCCTCTCTCTTTGCAAGCTACGGGCTAAATATCCCTCCCCTTCCGAAATGCAAAAGATGCTAACACCTGCAAAATTGTGATTTGTCCAAATAACCAGCGACAAAAGAACAAACACCAGAACTACTGCTGCTCGTTATCCTACGCATCCCATCCAGTCCCTACAGAGTCTCTCGGTTTACACACAGAATCTTTCCACGAGAGATTTGTTTCATGTTAACACCATGCATTCCCTCATATCTACTGTCCATCTCCCAGCACTGTACCTCGGACAGAACTCTGTCTCTTTAAGGCGCCCTGGTTGAGCCTTCAGCATGTCCATCTTCTTCTCTCAGATAAGAGGACTAAGAAACATGAACCCAATCCACACTATCTGCATCCCTCGGTGTCTGCACTCACCCTCCCCATGGTAACTCGCTTCCATCTAATGCCACAGTGATCTAGCTAGCTTGTCTAGCCCCAACATGCTCACACACATTGTGCCAAATCGTATCATGCAAATGAAGTCAGGCTCATTTGAAGTGCCCTGGGAGATCAGTGGTTTATCAGGAACATGTCTGCCAGAGCGCATGAGGATTGTTCATTCACACTGGGGAGCGCACAGGGAGCAAGCCGCAGTCCTATTCACAGCACGAAGGTCACCCAACACACAACACAGACATAAAATGCATACAAAAAAGGGCAGGTAGGAAGGCTACTGCTATTTGTGCTACGCAGTTTCTCTGTTTCATAATTGTCAATGAGTAATCATATTGACTTTTGATAAACTAATCATTTTGTGGTAGGATGCTTTATATGTAACAAACCACCTCTGGCCAAATGAAGAATCAAGACACAAAGGTCATTTGGAACTGTTATACAAGCACTTCAAACACAACCACCTCAAACACAACCACCTCAAACACAACCACCTCAAACACAACCACCTTAAACACAACCACCTCAAACACAACCACCTCAAACACAACCACCTTAAACACAACCACCTCAAACACAACCACCTTAAACACAACCACCTCAAACACAACCACCTCAAACACAACCACCTCAAACACAACCACCTTAAACACAACCACCTCAAACACAACCACTTCAAACACAACCACCTCAAACACAACCACCTCAAACACAACCACCTCAAACACAACCACCTTAAACACAACCACCTCAAACACAACCACCTCAAACACAACCACATCAAACACAACCACCTCAAACACAACCACCTCAAACACAACCACCTCAAACACAACCACCTCAAACACAACCACATCAAACACAACCACCTCAAACACAACCACCTCAAACACAACCACATCAAACACAACCACCTCAAACACAACCACCTCAAACACAACCACATCAAACACAACCACCTCAAACACAACCACCTCAAACACAACCACCTTAAACACAACCACCTCAAACACAACCACCTTAAACACAACCACCTCAAACACAACCACCTCAAACACAACCACATCAAACACAACCACCTCAAACACAACCACCTCAAACACAACCACTTCAAACACAATAACCTCAAACACAATCACCTCAAACACAACCACCTCAAACACAACCACCTCAAACACAACCACCTCAAATACAACCACCTCAAACACAACCACATCAAACACAACTACTTCAAACACAACCACCTCAAACACAAAAATACTGTACAGGTGCTTGAAACAGCCACAGTGCGATTATTAAACATGATTTATTTCATGGAAAGCCATTGCTATTTGTGCAGTATGCTAAACATAGTATCCAGCAGAGCGTGGGGTCTACAGAGACCTACCCCCCACGGTTATTCAAACGCCCACAGTGCTAACTATCAAAATGTAATTAAATTATAAACTGATACACATCAGAGTCGTCACGCTTGTTTGTTTATCCATTATTAGAGAGCGAGCGGTTTCATGCTGTGAATGAGAAACAGGTCTACCTCCGGTGACTCCACCGCGCTACTGTACTGGAGCAGACTGCTGTTCCACTGTGACCAACTCCTCCTGAGAGGGACCATGTTAAAGCACAAGGAGACTGGGGCAGTTTTAACCCCCTCACTGCAGCAGGTCTTACTTCACTGAGGGAGACAGCTGTAGTTTAAGGTGTGACAATATATATTGTACACACATTATTCCTCATCCTCTGGTGCACCGATGACTTATCCCCAAAAGTCCATGAATCAATAAACCAATCTTAACACCTGTGACAGGAGCACACCTGGAAGCAGACACAATAAACCAATCTTAACACCTGTGACAGGAGCACACCTGGAAGCAGACACAATAAACCAATCTTAACACCTGTGACAGGAGCACACCTGGAAGCAGACACAATAAACCAATCTTAACACCTGTGACAGGAGCACACCTGGAAGCAGACACAATAAACTTAACACCTGGACAGGAGCAGAAGCAGACAATAAACCAATCTTAACACCTGTGACAGGAGCACACCTGGAAGCAGACACAATAAACCAATCTTAACACCTGTGACAGGAGCACACCTGGAAGCAGACACAATAAACCAATCTTAACACCTGTGACAGGAGCACACCTGGAAGCAGACACAATAAACCAATCTTAACACCTGTGACAGGAGCACACCTGGAAGCAGACACAATAAACCAATCTTAACACCTGTGACAGGAGCACACCTGGAAGCAGACACAATAAACCAATCTTAACACCTGTGACAGGAGCACACCTGGAAGCAGACACAATAAACCAATCTTAACACCTGTGACAGGAGCACACCTGGAAGCAGACACAATAAGTCAATCTTAACACCTGTGACAGGAGCACACCTGGAAGCAGACACAATAAGTCAATCTTAACACCTGTGACAGGAGCACACCTGGAAGCAGACACAATAAGTCAATGAAGTGAATGTCAATGATCCACACAGAGTTCCAACAAATGGAAGTGCATACAATAATTCTATCAACATCAGACTGATGCCACGAACAGAATGCCGATGATCTTGTATAGCTAGCACTCTCAGAGCATTCACATTGATTCATAAAGCATTCATCATTAGTCAATACAGCTGACAAAATGATGCCTACAAATGTGCGGAGAGTAGCTGCGAGCACCATGATGCTCTCTGAATTTCTGTCTACTAAATGTTTGCCGTAGCAGTGTACTGGTTTACGCTCAGTGAAATGTAGTGGTAATTCTGTCCTACAAATGTACTACAGCACAAAGGTTCTGCTTGAGGAGAGAGGTGGAAAGGACAGCAAGGTCTGACTGTTTCTCAGAAACAACCAACGCTTCAACCATGAAAAGAAGAAGAAAATAATTTACCCACTTTGGATTTGTTGACAAAACTCACTTCCTTCCTTCTATGTTGGTTGCCTTTGTCCAGCTGTCTGTTGCTTTTGTTGTGCCACTTTTCACCCCTCTTTGTTCACCCTGCACCACATTGGAGACACATTATGCTATAAGGGACACACCCGGTGCCAATGAAGAGAGGGCAATTCAACGATTCCCTTCGTTCAACAACTTTAACCACTCACGATACGTGTTGCTGCTCCCATTTAATACGTGGCTGAATCAATAAGAGGCATAATTGTGGTTGTTAGAGCACATTATGACATGTTTGTGGTGCCTCGTTGCTCTGTAAACTGTCATTACAGCCGAAGAGGCTTTCTGTGCTCTGCGGCGTAGCATGGAGAGAGAGAGAGAGAGAGAGAGAGAGAGAGAGAGAGAGAGAGAGAGAGAGAGAGAGAGAGAGAGAGAGAGCAGTCGGAAGAGAACTGTGCACTATGCTGTGCTTTAGCCACTGCAATCTGCCATAATCACCTCTCCATTTAGCAACACCTAACTGCTCGCATCCCATTTTACTCCAGGTTAGGAGCACCAAGTCATTTCCGGGCAGTTTGCTGGCTTACTTGTATTTCGTCTGGATACACGTTTGTTCTTGCTGACTGTTGTTGTATTGTTAAATACATTTTTTACGACTAGGAGTTGTAGTGGGCTTCGGGACCTATTTACCTGTTGGTCTACATTGTAAAACACAATTTGACATGATTGTTTTGATTAATGCATTTTGTAATGAAGTAAGGGCTGCTCGAAAAATGCTATTCTTTTGTAGGCATGACCTACTTTACTGCTACCGGTACATGTATTTCAGTCCCAGCACCTCTGTGACAGTGATGTCTCCATTTTTGGTCAAGAGAACAACATGTGAGAAGCCTAGTGTGTGTGTGGGGGGTGCTTCCTCCTTTACAACACCTGTGATTAAAGGACACATACGGTATCAATGGGAAACGTGTAGTGGCTATTGAATTCAATTCTGCCTAATTAACAATAAGGGCCCTTCTGTAAAGAGCGTCTCATTGACACAGCGATGGGACGGCTCTCTAACTTACTGCAATTAGAACAATTACACATAGGAGGCCTAGGCAGTGGTACTCAGCACTAAGTAGCTGTAATACTGACTCTCCAGCTGATGGCTGGCCTCACTTCACATCACAGCCATCATGATGAGACTGTAGGGGAATGGCTCCTTATGCAGGTCAGGAGTGGCAGAAGGACAACTGTCACACTATCCATTACCCAATTGATTTAAATAGCCATAATCTACTCCGCATTGACATCTCATAGTGAGGAATAAGACGTGGTGGAGGACACGGTAGCAAACAGTGTTGGTAAAATAAAATGAATAGACAGTAGAGCTCGACGACAACAGGGCCGCTAACAAAGATCACCTACGTAGTGGTAGGAAGCTACAGAACATGCTGCAGCTCAAGCTGCACCAAGCCACATATGGATGAAGGTGCCACGGTGTTGATGTGGACCTATGGACCTCTATTACTGGGAAACGCTCATTCCAAACTCAAGCACCTTTATGACAGTGCCCGTGCTTGACCGAGGAGAGGTGTCGTCAGGCTAATGGTGCTTACACACACAGACAGAGGATGGGGGAATGGGGTTCATGGGTAGCGGTGCAGGGTAGGCCACGACAGCACCTCCACCACAGTAAATCATTGGGTGGGGTTCCCCACAAAGGCTGTTCATGTGAGTCTGAGACACATAAAGACAATATTTCATATGGGAAAGTGGGAATGTTAGACTTTGGTTTTCGCCTTGAATAATAATAATGACAGTGGATGAATAGAATTCAATCCAACAGGATGGATTGCTTGCGCCTACCTGCCCTGACGGACACAGCTAACAATAGACCTTTTCTGGTGTACAGTTTCTCCAGACAGTTGTGTGGCATGAAAAGCAAAAACACTAAAAACAAATGCAACTCATCTCAGAGACAAAGATGTTGATCAACGAAGAGCAAAAAAAAACTACAGACAGCTGGCTACATCAAAAACATCCTAATCCTAACTCGTTGTCCTTCGCAAGCAGTTCACATGTCAAAACAATATTAGATAGTAGTCTAAAATGGGAATGAGGTCAAGAAAATCCAACGAAGAGAGTTCCCTTTGTTTTCATACAAGCCTTCCTGAGCTGCCTTGCATCTGATGAGAAATCCGTGTATAAAGAGTTAAATTAATCCCGGGACAACTTTACCCACGGAATACATTGCTGTTTGATGGGGCCAGCAGGGGAGCTTCGTTCGGGAGCTGTCAGTCTGTTGCATTCCCTGGAGTGTGTTTACTGGCTAGTTAATATATTAGACACATGAAAAATAGTTAGACAGAGACCTCTTCTCATCCTCACTCCCCAGTGCAGAGGTAAGAGGGACACAGGCCGCCTGGCTTGCCTGCCAGCAGAGCATCAATATTTCTGTGTCCCCCTTTTCTGGCCTGTCATATAAAAGCGCTCATCATTCTGCTGCTTCCTCTGTGGCCTTTGCCACAGACGGCGGCCATATTTCCTGGTGAATTCAAGAGATATAAAAGCACCAACTGCCAGGCTGATGACGACGGCCCTCTCCTGGCTTTATGTGAAGGACAAGCAGGGGTCGGGAACAGGAGGCTTCTAGGCTCCACCGCACACAGTATATATCACCATTACACACTCACAACATTTAGGAAGTGTATACTACATTGTAATTATATAAAGTGAGGTGGATTATAATTGTAGACAGTATTTGAAATACCATACTGTTTCATACAGATGTTTTCTCAATCCTTTGAAAATGACAGACCATATTAATTAGCTCAATGAAGCAAACACTCACATTTTTTGTACAGTACTAATCACACAAAAAGACACTGAATCTGACATCTATACAATATACATTCATTCACACATCACATAATATTGACTTCCCCAACTGCTTACCCAGGAATAGTGACCTGAGGTAGCCTGGTTTTTCTTGAATCAATAGACCTCTTCATTACATATTACCCCTGTCAGAGAAATAACTGAAGTCTGGCCTGGAGACAAAAGCAATGAGTAAGCTGATTTCATTTTCTCCAGCAAGTGACCCTATATTCAGTAAATTACGTTCTGTACTGTTGGCATTTAAATGTGACACAAATGTCAGCAGACACAATGTACAACCCAAATACTGTAACAAGTGCTCTTGGGTAGTGAAGTAAATGAACAGGAAGACTCTACGACGTGGAATACAACAGAGTACAAAGAAAGTACGTGGCAGTGGCAATTCAAACATTCAAAATACAACACTGTTATATTAGACCAACTGTCTGATGAGATGAAGAGTGTGATTGAGATAAATGATGATTGTGAGTGAGAAAGACAGAAATAAGGAAGTAGGAAGTGAGAACAGCATTTCTATTGGATCAGAGCTCCGAGACCACATTACGTTGAAATGATTGACTAATAGCGGGTTTAATAAGCTCCATTGCACTTCCAGCAGGCTAAGTAGTGAAACACCACCCCATGTCCCCCTCAAAGACACTCATTGGCCATTAAAGGATGAACTGACATAGATGGAGGAACAGGTTTCCTCAGGAGGCCTATAACCATGCTCTTCTCCCTCCGTTATCCTCTGCTAAATCATCACGCCATCCCAACCATTCTCCTCTGCAGACCGCTTGGCCACTCGGATCTTGTAAACGGCTACCATGTAAATGTCAGTCAATTAAACTACCAGGAACAGGCAAGTAAAAGTGACACTGTAGAGCACCATGATACTATGTTGCCAGTATGGGTTTAAAGTCACAGCTGAGCTTTCCTTCTTCTTCAAGTCTCTTTTGCACAAGCCAATACAATCAAACTATCATCCCAACCATAAATACATTGCCAGTGTGAACTCTGTTACCAAAAGGACATCATCCTTTCACCTTGTTCCACCTATCTCCTAGTAAGAGAGTGTTATTATAGTTATCTAATAATTCCCGCTAAAGATCTCATTAGTGCCTGTTTGGTCTAATTAGGTTATCTTGGAGAGAGCCGAGATAACCAAGGAAGTGTGAAGAAGATTTCCACACAAAATTAAAGGAGACCAATGAGGCAGCAAGTGAGAGAGAGAGAGAGAGAGAGAGAGAGAGAGAGAGAGAGAGAGAGAGACAGAGAGAGAGACAGCGACCTAGCCAGAGACAGAGAGACACACAGAGAGAGAGAGAGACAGACAGAGACAGAGACAGAGACAGGGAGACAGAGACAGAGAGACAGAGACAGGGAGACAGAGAGACAGAGAGACAGAGAGACAGAGAGACAGAGAGGAGACAGAGAGAGAGACAGCGACCTAGCCAGAGACAGAGAGACACACAGAGAGAGAGACAGACAGAGACAGAGACAGAGACAGAGACAGAGACAGGGAGACAGAGAGACAGAGAGACAGAGAGACAGAGACGAGACAGAGAGGAGACAGAGAGAGCGAGAGAAAGACAGAGAGAGAAAGCAACAGAGAGAGAGACAGAGACAGAGAGGTCCTACAGAGAGAGAGAGAGAGAGCAACAGAGAGAGACAGGGAGACAGAGAGAAGTCATCCAGAGAGAGAGACAGAGCGAGAGAGAAAGAGAGAGCGAGAGAGAGCGAGAGAGAGAGAGAGAGGGAGAGAGAGAGAGACAAAGACAGATAGAGAGAGAGCATCAGAGAGAGACAGACAGAGAGACAGAGAGAAGTCCTTCAGAGAGAAAGAGAGACGCTCTGCTCACCCTCTCTCATTAGTACAGTCGTCTCTATTAACAAAGCCTGCATGGCACAGTGCAATTACCCCTCCAATCATTTATTTAGGTTGTGCTTATCAGGGGTGGCCACCATCCGTTAGGGCCCACACAGCACAGCACAGCTCAGCTCAACCCACAGCTCAACACGGGCATCATTAAGTAACCCAGTCAGTGGGGATGGGAGGGAGGGGAGTGTCTCTCCAGCAGCCTGATGCCTAATAAATGTACCTGATGTGGATCAAGGTGCAGGGGGGAACCAGATTGGTTCATCCTCTGGATCACTGATCCTCTACTATACCACAGCAGAGCGCCTGCCGTCTTTTGTTCCTCTCACCACTGTTTCCACTTAAACCAATCTAGCTTGCAGTTCGGTTAGGTTAGCATTGGAAGACCCATACACCGTGACCTGCTCATCACGCCAGAGGACACCGAATAGAGACACACGAGAGTGGAAGATCTAAAGTAACCACCATGTTTCAATTAATGTACAGGCAACGAAGGAATATTAACTGTTTACCAATTACCACTATATATTATACACCTCAGTGTACATTTGAATATACAGTTAGTGCACAGCTGGAGACTGTCCTGTACTAGATCTGCCGTATGATATGAAAGGTAACAACATAGTGCTCCTCCACGTGGCCCAGACCAAGAAACACCACATGCAAACAGAGAATGAGAGCCTGTCAGCTGTACCCCATTCAGGAGGAATTAGCCTCATATGCTGCCCAGCCGCGACCAACCCCAGCCAGGCCAGGAGATGAATCTGATGGCTAATGTAAAAATAACAGAGGCTCATAAATCAGGGAAGTGGGAGAGAGTCGATGATGAGAGTTAATCAATACGGAGGCCTGGCTTTGCCACGGCCGCAAAATGGCACTCCATTTATTACTGAGGACTTTGAGGGGAAACATCAGTCACATTAGAGTATGCAGCGTGGCACCAGACCAGAGGAGAAAATGTCTGGATCACACAAGGCAAGGTGCTCTGGGAGCCGGCTGGGTCTAACCTGCTCTACTGCTCTTTGACCTGGACTAAAGCGTTGGCTTTGTTTTGTTACTCAGAAGAAAGAAGGAGGAACTGCTTCTCTAGAAAAGAATGTTTTTTATTGCACAAGGAATAGTTCCCTAATGTCAACATACAGTATGTAGGTCTAGGACCATGCAGGACCCTTTCCTGCAGTCAAATGACCTAGTGGCCTCAGGGGTGGAATGCTATTCATATTTTTCAGAATTGTATAATCAATAAAGATGATTAAATTATTATTATTATTTATTATTATTATTAAAAATCCAGTGTTTCTATGTCAAATGGTTTTCTATAATTCAGTCTTCTGTTATGTATATAAAACGTAATACTGGAACACTATATTTGACATTGGGGCAGTGGTCTAAGGCACTGCATCTCAGTGCTACAGGTGTCACTACAAACCCTGGTTTGATTCCAGGCTGTACCACAACTGGCAGTGATTGGGAGTCCCACAGGGCGGCGCACAATTGGCTCAGCATCGTTACAGTTTGGCCGGGGTAGGCCGTCATTGTCAATAAGAATTTTTTCTTAACTGACTTGCCAAGCTAAATAAAAATAAATCAATGGTGCAGGTGCCTTCTTTTTCGAATCCCATAACCATGTGTGTGAGGTGTATACTTTTGTTTCAAAGTAGGTTTGTTTAAGACCACCAAGAAACACTCTGTGTGCCTGTGATTTAGCCAACTGCAATAAAATAATATTAAAAAGAGTGATTCTACCACCAGCCCACTTAAGACTGAAATCCAAACTAGCAACCATACAACATGGGCCATGAAAATGAATTGCGATCCAAGAGCAACTTCCTCAGTAATCCGTTAGTAATGTATGTTCAGCCACGATGGCAAGACGAGGAAACACATTACAATGTAAATTGAAAATATATGCATTTGCCGGTGAGTAATTAATCAAGACATGAGTAAAACACAGTCTAGCTTTGCCTTCTGGTTAACACATTAAATTTTCATATCTAATTATAGAAAGGTGTGAAATTAAATATTTACAACTTTTAATCATTCAGGTACTAATTTGGCAGACTCATTTGTAGTGCTAATGTTGTTTCCACAGCTGACTTTGAAAAACAAAGGTCACATTTGATTAGCACTTTATAATATTCATGCGCTTAATAAAGTGTCACACGTTGTTGTTCATTTCACCCTAAAAGGGCATTGTTTATTAAAACTTGTTTAGCAAAGATAGCAGACTAAACAGTGCAGCCTCCAGGCTAAAAGCCCAGATGAACATGCACCAAAACATTCTCCAATCTGTCAAAAAAAGTCTACTATTTGTTGTTTACTCAACAGATAAAAGTGAAAGTTTTACGCATTACTCCCAATGTAAACCCCCATCCCACCCCAATATCCTTATATCGTCCTACCAAGCCCTACCCCCTCCCTGCCTCACCCTGACCTCTGACCCCCATTAGAGTTTTCACATAGTATTCTCACCCACCAGACTGCTGCAGTGGCTGTGGATACGCAGAGAGCCAATATGGCTCCATAATTGGCCCGGTGGTGTGGCGGACTGTGGCCAGCGTCCAAGGCCATTAATCCCTTCCACCTCAGCACAGTTTGGCCTGCTTGAAGATAACAGGGTGCATAGTAATTGGACCTGAGCACCCTTGTCCCCCCTCTTTACATTAATATTCCTCCAATCCTCCACGTATAATCCTGTCCAGGCCACGGCCAGCTACCCCTGGTCATGTATCAAGTGGCCACATCAGCCATCCCCACGTTTATTTACTGAGAGAACCATGGAATATCTTCGGAAGGTTTACGTTGGGGGGGGTAAGTAGTACAGGTGGAAAAATGCGAACTGGCTCAAACAGCAGCACACAGACACAGACACCTTCATGTACAGTCCAGCGCGCACACAGAACACATCATGTAATATACCTTTCCTCACCAATTGATTCAGTCAATTTAAACTGGAATTAGGAATAAAAACCCAATGACATCAGCCTGTGTGATATATACGTCACAGTGATTTTGAACAGCACCTCGTCTACATCTATCTACAGTACAGGATGTGAGGGGAAAGGTTGTCATAACATCACAGCCAAGCTGAACCAAAGATACTGGTGTGACTGAGTCATCAAGGCCTCACAGGGTCAACCTGTTCATGGGTGTGCTCAGTTTGTCAACCAGCCCCTCTCCTGTCCTGCGGTCCATCCAGTCCTCTCTCTCACTCTCTGTCCTCGACTGTTTATGATTCCCTCCACTGGCTCTCATTACATGTGCTTCAAACACAAATCAATAGGAGGATAATGGCATTGTACACACTGTGTAATCTCAATATCGTTACTTCTCATTTTCTCTCCCTTTGCTTCTCATGCATCAACATTTAGCTGGAGAAAAAAATAAACTTTATTTAGTATCCCATGAATTTCAAATCAGTGATGTTTCATAATGATTTTGCGTCAGAGCCCACAGAGCCGAAGGGAAAGGCAGAGGGAGGAGAGGGTGAAATCGATATGAGCGGCACTCTTCCCCTGTATGGCAGAGAGGGGATCTATTATGGGGAAATCATGATTTATGTCAGCAGTGGAGGGGACATCAGGGTGAGCAAGGGATGGAGGTGTGCGCCAATAATGATGAATGCCCCCCACTCATATAAGCCCACCCGGCCCCCACCACCGTCTCCCCCTAAACACCGTTCTCTCTCCACTGCTCTCTCCCCCACACCTCTCCTTTGTGTCTCTCATTCCATTCTAAAACTCAGTGTATATCTAGACTATCCTCTATGTAACTCAGTCTCTTCTGGTTCTCTATTCTCATCCCTCCTTTCCTCATCTAATACTCTCATCTCTGCCTCCCTGTTCTGTTGTTCTCCATCCTATGTGATGTGTCTGCGTGGAGTGCGGTGTCCATGAGGGAATCCCATGATCCAGCGTTGTTGGGCAGAAGGAACGAGGCAGTCATCTTTAAGCTGGGGCTGAGCGATCTGTCTCTGCCAGCCATCTCCGTCCACGTAACACCAAGCAGACAGTGAGAAACAGAGAGAGGGGGATGAGGGAGAGAAATGGAGGAGAGAGGGGAAGGGAGAAGATCAAATATATGAGATAGAGATCAAAATGAAGCATTGAGGAGGAAAGAGCACTTCCGTTTTTATCTGCTACAACCAGTACACAACCTCTTCACAATGTTGCAGCGATGGAATTCTAAAAGCCGGCAAACACAAAACAGCCGTAACTGTCCGTCCACGGAATAATAGACCGGCAGCTCCCAATGGAGCCTCTATTAGATGTTTCCAATCATCATACTATTAACCAGAATGTAACTGCCAATTAAAAGATGGTTTCACAATGGAGTGGGGCTGATGGGTTTTTGATTTGATGTAGACCATCATTAGAGGCAGGGCCCGATTGATTCCAGATAACAGCAGCTCAACTCAGCTTAACAGGAATGTTCTCAATGAATACCTTGAATGGAAGACAAAAAGGAGGGGAGAAAAATCCAAAAAGGAGATCCATATAACGATTCTTGAATATGCAAATGTGCACAATGATCTATAATGTAGCCTACATTTGACAGATGAGAATCCAACAGAAAAGAGACGACGAACGTTTAAACGACTGTCTCCTATCACCATACATTCCTCTCACTTATTCAGACTCCACGTCACTCAGACCCAGGATCAGTAAAAGGAAACGGTAGCCATGTTGAGTAGCTGTCTGCTGGACATCTCTCTGGACAGTACTGTTGTGATTACAGATGTCTGCCATTGAGTAGCCAAACTCTACCAGACACACTGATGTCACACTCATATGCACATCTGTCATCTTTCTGAGCAAACTTGACTGGACATGCATGTGTCTGATCTATCATATTGACTGTTTTAAATATTGAGTTGCCTTCAGGGGTAGTTGTTGTAGCAGGGCTCCTGGAAAGAAATGTGAACACCTTCACTTTCAGATGCAGTAACACCCTATTGCCCTCCACACCTACCTCTAACAGTGCCTTGTCCAATGCCTGCTGTGTGGCATGTACATCACATCCATCTGTCACGTGTTCTGAACCTACCCTCTACCTAATATGTTATACACTGAGTGGACAAAACATTAGGGACATCTTCCTAATATTGAGTTGCACATCCCTGTTTTGCCTTCAGAACAGTCTCAGTTTGTCAAGGCATGGACTCTATAAGGTGTCGAAAGCGTTCCACAGAGATGCTGTCCCATGTTGACTCCAATGCTTCCCACAGTTGTGTCAAGTTGGCTGGATGTCCTTTGGGTGGCGGACCATTCTTGCTACACATGGGAAACAGTTGAGCGTGAAAACCCCAGCAGCGTTGCAGTTCTTGACACACTCAAACCGGTGCACCTGGAACCTACTACAATACCCTGTTCAATAACACTTCAATCTTTTCAATCTCTAAATGACACACAATCCATGTCTCATTTGTCTCAAGAATGAAAAATCATTCTTTAACCTGTCTCCCCCCCTTCATCTACACTGATTGAAGTGGATTTAACAAGTGACATCAATAAGGGATCGTAGCTTTCACCTGGATTCACCTGGTCAGTCTATGTCATGGAAACAGCCAGTGTTCTTAATGTTTTGTCCACTCAGTGCACATCTCCATAACCTGATACTGTATGTTCTAATGAATGAACCCATAATGTGTCTGCCAGTCTGCTATTTCTATATGGCAACTTACTTGGCAAAATAAGAGTTTTGTAATATGTAGCCATGTGTCTAAATGTAAAATGGAGGGAACCCTCAGAAGAGGATGGTTGTGGGGCACTGCATGTGTGGGATATATGTATTTCACCCCTTTGAGGTGGCAGAAGGGCATGAGGCAGCTACTGTGTAATTGACAGAGACAGATAGCAGTCAGAGGTGATTAGTTCTGGCTTGGTAAGCAGTCCATCAATGGCAAAGCTGACAGAAGAAAACAGAAGTGGGAAAGCAGCAGCAGAAATGGACCGGGGAAGCTGTTGGTTCAGAACAAAATATATATCCATCACCATATTCTCATTTATTTTACATTCTGTGTCAAGCAATGAGGATACATACTGCATTCACTCATGATGAACAGCAGGTGTTTCCAGCATGCTGCTCCCCCCCCCCCCAGCAAAAATAGGACAACAGTGTAGTACTCCCCACACATGATTCAGCTAATAAACCTCTCACTATTCTTACACCTGACCCCAATTTCTATTCCCTTTTCGAAAGGGAAACTCATCAACTATGAAGTTGGACAAAGGGATTGTCACTCAGAGAGCAGTAGGATGGACTGGGTGTAGAGATGTTGTGAACACAGCACCACCACTCCAGACAACATCCGAAAAGAACAAGCAAAACATGAAAATGTTTGTCTGCAGGCAAGGCTTCAGTGTATAATACAATGAAATACATTCAGAGATTTCACATCCTAAAAGGGCTCTGTATGTTTTGTGTGTGTAGGTGGGTGTGCATGTTGCTTGGCAAATAACTAGAATAAATCCTACTTAGCATGCTCGGGTGCATGAGCAAATACAACTGTGGAAGAGAGATCAGGCACTTTCCCCAGTATTTACAAATGTACCACACAGATCATATCCTTCCCTGCTGCTAAGCCCTGCGCAAACAGAACATCACACAACAGAACAGCCATGTGCATATAGAATATAGAATGGTATAGGCATGGTGCAATGGTGGACCTGCACCCCATTCACCCCCACACACCCCAGGACCAGGACCATGGAGTAGGGATGGCTGAACATTAGGTCGTCTGGATGGAATACAGCTGTGTATAATCATGGACCTCGATGGTATAGGGAAGGTACAAAGACAATCGGAGCTGAAGAAACTGGTTACTGGTTTGTATTTTTCTCTGAAAGCGGTGGTCATGATCCATGAGAGAGGAGGGAAAGAGAGAGAAGGACAATGTGTATTCGGGTGTGAATGTTTTTTTGTGAACAATTGTTTATTTGTTTTACACTGTATGTCATAGACAGTTACATAAAACATGATACAATACCGACTCGTGTATGTTTCAATGGGAGCGAGAACCAGAACGAGAAAAAACAGACGGACAAAGACAAAACTAAACAAAAACAATACAAATGATAACAGGCCAAACCTAACAACTTAGAGAAATGTGAATACTGACAGAGCTCTGGCTATGGGGATTTAAGTCTAGCAACATGCTAATATTATGTCCGTTTGAAAATGAAGTGTGTAAACTAAGAGAGTGGATGGAGAAGAGAATATGGATGGGGAGGGGGGGGGGCAGAGAAGATGATAAATAAAGATGAGATGAGAGAAAGTCAGTCTAGTGGAAAACAATTGCAGAGGCATGGGCGTGCAAGCAGCTGACAAAAGGTCTGTCCTGAGCAGCTACATGATCTAAATACTGATCAAACATCATTTACAGCTTGTTTTATTTCAGCCTCTTGAGAGACTGTCCCCTCCAGCCTCTTTGCCATGGCAACCAGGGTCTCATTTCAGAGGTGTCATGCTGCATTATCATCTCACCGGCTCATCCACTCCCCCTCTCCCCCTCCCTCCCAACCCCTCACACCCCACTCCCAGGACCCTGTGAGAAAGACACCGTCTCTCCCCCTCCCTCCCAACCCCTCACACCCCACTCCCAGGACCCTGTGAGAAAGACACCGTCTCTCCCCCTCCCTCCCAACCCCTCACACCCCACTCCCAGGACCCTGTGAGAAAGACACCGTCTCTCCCTCTCTCTCTTGTCAAATACAAACAACCTTCCTCTCACTATTCCCTTTTAAACCATTTTGAAGACTTTAAAAATGTTCTAAATAATAGTTTCCTGTACTTGCTTCTTGCTTGAGACAATTTGCGTAAGTGCTAACAGACGACCGTTAACATGCTGGACCGTGCTCATTTTATGAAGGCTGGCAACCGAGCTACAACGAGCATTAAACACTGAGAGAGACCTTTTGTAACGTCACACTTAATAAAGACTGTTTAGACACTTTTAGAACATTATTGCTGTAATGAAGAAGTGTTCATTCCTGAAAGAGTGTGGTTTCTCTAATGCAGCCCCTCCTACTTCCAGACAAAAACCTGCTCCATGAATATGGTCAGAAAAAACTATGCGTTATGTCTCTCTGGTCTGCATGACTCGCTTCATCTATTTCTGTGTGTCATGCAGATGAGGAGAGGTGATGAGAAAAGGGGTGGGATTACCAATGCCAGTAGTACGCTTGGCTTGTAGACCAGGGGCTAATTCAGGAGGCCATTTGTTTACATGTCTCAGCAATTTGAGGCATTAGGGAATCCCCGGCCCCCTGCGGACCACAGAGAGTGAGAGACGACAGCGTCTGGGCACACACACCTCCGTGCCAGAGGAGGTAGCACGATGCCTGGGTTCACTCCTTGTTTTGTGCCAAATGGATTCCTGAGGCTGCAATTTTCACTAACAAACATGGTGAGCCCCTCCATTGTGGTGTGGTATGACATGGCTGCCAGCCTCGACAGCACAATCGTCTGCCCGCCCGCCGCCCCCGGGTGAGCTGCACATATGCAAATTGTAGGATGGATGTCCCTGGCACGGCGATAGACAGTGAAGGAGGAGAGAAGAGAGGAGGAGTGGGGAGGAAAGGAGGAGACAGACAAACCCTGAAATCCCTCATTTCAGAGCAAAAACTCATCTGACATCGGAAAACATATGATGATAAATGATTAACTTTTTTGGTTTCTTGATACTTATCTGATGACAATAAATGTACTGTATAGTAGACTTCAATTCACAATTATCATAGAACAGGGAGGCTGGAAATTGCTCTAAATTCAATGGAAGCTACACACTGGGCCTTAAGACTATAAACTCTCAGTAAATCAAATCAAATCAATTTGTATTTCTCACGATCATCGTAATAACACTCGGACCAAAGCGCAGCATGAAATCGGTTCGACATATTTTATTTGAAGTGAACAGCACAAAAACAATAAAGAATACACAAAACGTGACGATCTGGAGTGTCACAGGCAACAACACAAAAACAAGATCCCACAAAACACAGTGGGGGAAATGGCTGCCTAAATATGATCCCCAATCAGAGACAACGCTAAACAGCTGCCTCTGATTGGGAACCATACCAGGCCAACATAGAAATAAAACAACCTAGATTACCCACCCTAGTCACACCCCGACCTAACCAAAATAGAGAATAAAAAGACTGTCTATGTTCAGGGCGTGACAGTATTAGTCTCATGCGCCGAATACAACAGGGGAGACCTTGCAGGGAAATGCTTACCGACGAGCCCCTAACCAACAATGCAGTTTAAAAAAATACAGATAAGAGTGAGAGATAAAAGTAACAAGTAATTAAAGAGCAGCAGTGAAATAACAATAGCGAGACTATAGAGGGGGGTACTGATACAGAGTCAATGTGCGGTGGCACAGGTCATTTGAGGTAGTATGTACATGTAGATAGAGCTATTAAAGTGACTACACATAGATGACAACAGAGAGTAGCAGTGGTGTAAAGAGGGGGTGAGAGGGGGTGCACTGCAAATAGTCTGGGTAGTCTGAGTAAGGAGTCTTATGGCTTGGGGGTAGAAGCTGTTTAGACGCCTCTTGGACCAAGACTTGGCGCTCCGGTACCGCTTGCCGTGCAGTAGCAGAGAGAATATTCTATGACTAGGGTGCCTGGAGTCTTTGACAATGTTCAGGGCTTTCCTCTGACACCGCCTGGTATAGAGGTCCTGGATGGCAGGAAGCTTGGCCCCAGTGATGTACTGGGCCGTTCGCACTACCCTCTGTAGTGCCTTGCGGTCGGAGGCCGAGCAGTTGCCATACTAGGCAGTGATACAACCAGCTCTCGATGGTGCAGCTGTAGATCCTTTTGAGGATCTGAGGACCCATGCCAGATCTTTTCAGTCTCTTGAAGGGGAATAGGTTTTGTCGTGCCCTCTTCAGTAAAGGTAGGTTTTTAAAAAACGAGATACCTTTATAACAATATTTAACACTTTTAATTGGTATTACACTAGTGTGAAATTGATGTATTGGGGACAATACCTCTTAGTGTGCACAGCTCCAACACCTGGGTTTAACTGTATCTTCTTCCTCTCCCCTCCTCTGGTTACCATCTATAACGCACGCTGCATTTAGCTTCGTTATGACATACCAGCTCAGTCAAAGTGACTGTGAATTTCACAGAGCAAATTAGCTAATAACTCACCACCCATAATGAACTAAAACATTGTAATGTAAAATGTATGAGGGATTTCTCATTTTCATTTGTGTAAATGAGTCTGGTCATTTAGAAGTAGTAGGTAGGAGGGGGCCGGTCTGCACCCTCTTCTTCAAACAACTCGATATGAGCCTGGTACTGACCAGCGACTACTAATTATATAGCTAGAACCTATGGAGTGAGAGCATCCTCCAGCCCACTGCAACTTAGACGGCCAGGCATCCTCTGTTCAACATTTGGATGATGTGTGACATTTCTGAAGTTCTATTGAGATGTCACTGCAAATGGCAGCGCTTTCAACGGTCTTGAAAACCAAACAGTGGAGACGCTCCCATCACTGCAACAGGGATATGGAGATGAAAGCACATATAGTGAAGAGATAAATATTTCTGTGCTTATAAGTAAGCTCATGTATAGACAAGAGGATTGACATTCATAATAGGCACAGGTGTATTGCATTTGGAGAGTGTGTTGTTGCATTACTCCACTACCTTATACATCACTCTCAAGGTAAGGACACTGGGGGTAATATAATATATATTTCCATGTTTTCATAGAAACTGCACAGAACAAAAAATAAAGTGTTGGTCCCATGTTTCATGAGCTGAAATAAAAGATCCCAGAAATGTTCCATACACACAAAAAGCTTATTTCTTTAAAATGTTGTGCACAAATTTGTTTACATTCCTGTTAGTGAGCGTTACTCCATTGCCAAGGTAATCCATCCACCTGACAGGTGTGGCATATCAAGAAGCTGATTAAACAGCATGATCATTACACAGCTGCACCTTGTGCTGGGGTCAATAAAAAGCCACCCTAAAATGTGCAACTTTGTCAAACAACACAGTGCCACATATGTCTCAAGTTTTGAGGGAGCATGCAATTGGCATGCTGACTACATGAATATTCACCAGAGATGTTGCCAGAAAATTGAATGTTAATTTCTTGACCATAATCCGCCTCCAATGTTGTTTTAGAGAATTTGGCAGTACGCCCAACCAGTCTCACAACAGCAGACGTGTATGGCGTTGCGTGAGCAAGCTGATGTCATCGTTGTGAATAGAGTTCCTGAGTTCCTCATCGTGGCTGTGGGGTTATGGTTTGGGCAGGCATAAGCTACGGACAACAAACACAATTGCATTTTATCGATGGCAATTTGAATGCACACAGATACCATGACAAGATCCTGAGGCCCATTGTCATACCATTCATCTGCCGCCATCACCTCATGTTTCAGCATGATAATGCACTGCCCATGTAACAAGGATCTGTACATAATTTCTGTAAGCTGAACATCACAAGTTCTTCCATGGCCTGCATACTCACCAGACATATCACCCATTGAGCATGTTTGGGATGCTCTGGATCAACATGTACAGCTGTGTGTTCCAGTACCGCCAAAATCCAGCAAATGTGCACAGCCATTGAAGAGGAGTGGGACAATATTCCACAGGCCAAAATTAACAGCCTGATCAACTCTATGCAAAGGATATGTGTCGCGCTGATTGAGGAAAATTATGGTCATATCAGATACTGACTGGTCTTCTGATCCACTCCCCTACTTTTTAAAAAGATATCTGTGACCAATAGATGCATATCTGTATTCCCAGTCATGTGAAATCTATAGATCAGGGCATAGCAATACAATTAAATTGACTGTAAAATCTTTGAAATTGTTGGGTTTATATTTTTGTTCAGTATAGTTTCCGTACACAGCCAATCCATACAGGTAGACAGTGGAGGAAAGTTTCTGACAGAATGGACACAAGTATCCTACAGAATGGAGATTACTCTCCTACAGAATGGAGGTAACTCTCCTACAGAATGGAGGTAACTCTCCTACAGAATGGAGGTAACTCTCCTACAGAATGGAGATTACTCTCCTACAGAATGGAGGTAACTCTCCTACAGAATGGAGGTAACTCTCCTACAGAATGGAGATTACTCTCCTACAGAATGGAGGTAACTCTCCTACAGAATGGAGGTAACTCTCATACAGAATGGAGGTAACTCTCCTACAGAATGGAGGTAAGTCCGTAACAGAATGGAGGTAAATCCCTAATAGAATGGAGGTAATTCCCTAACAGAATGGAGGTAACTCTCCAACAGAATGGAGGTAACTCCCTAACAGAATGGAGGTAGCTCTCCTACAGAATGGAGGTAACTCTCCTACAGAATGAAGGTAACTCTCCTACAGAATGGAGGTAACTCCCTAACAGAATGGAGGTAACTCCCTAACAGAATGGAGGTAACTCGCCTACAGAATGGAGGTATCTCCCTAAGAGAATGGAGGTAACTCTCCTACAGAATGGAGGTAACTCTCCTACAGAATGGAGGTAACATCCTAACAGAATGGAGGTAACTCCTTAACAGAATGGAGGTAACTCTCGTACAGAATGGAGGTAACACCCTAACAGAATGGAGGTAACTCCTTAACAGAATGGAGGTAACTCTCGTACAGAATGGAGGTAACACCCTAACAGAATGGAGGTAACTCTCCTACAGAATGGAGGTAACTCTCGTACAGAATGGAGGTAACACCCTAACAGAATGGAGGTAACTCTCCTACAGAATGGAGGTAACTCTCCTACAGAATGGAGATAACTCTCGTACAAAATGGAGGTAACACCCTAACAGAATGGAGGTAACACCCTAACAGAATGGAGGTAACACCCTAACATAATGGAGGTAACACCCTAACAGAATGGAGGTAACTCTCCTACAGAATGGAGGTAACTCTCCTACAGAATGGAGGTAACTCTCGTACAGAATGGAGGTAACTCTCCTACAGAATGGAGGTAACTCTCCTACAGAATGGAGGTAACACCCTAACAGAATGGAGAAAACACCCTAACAGAATGTAGGTAAATCACCTACAGAATGGAGGTAACTCTCCAACAGTATGGAGGTAACACCCTAACAGAATGGAGGTAACTCTCCTACAGAATGGAGGTAACACCCTAACAGAATGGAGGTAACTCTCCTACAGAATGGAGGTAACACCCTAACAGAATGGAGATAACTCTCGTACAGAATGGAGGTAACACCCTAACAGAATGGAGGTAACTCTCCTACAGAATGGAGGTAACTCTCCTACAGAATGGAGGTAACACCCTAACAGAATGGAGGTAACTCTCCTACAGAATGGAGGTAACACCCTAACAGAATGGAGGTAACACCCTAACAGAATGGAGGTAACTCTCCTACAGAATGGAGGTAACTCTCCTACAGAATGGAGGTAACACCCTAACAGAATGGAGGTAACACCCTAACAGAATGGAGGTAACACCCTAACAGAATGGAGGTAACACCGTAACAGAATGGAGGTAACTCTCCTACAGAATGGAGGTAACACCCTAACAGAATGGAGGTAACTCTCCTACAGAATGGAGGTAACACCCTAACAGAATGGAGGTAACTCTCGTACAGAATGGAGGTAACACCCTAACAGAATGGAGGTAACTCTCCTACAGAATGGAGGTAACTCTCCTACAGAATGGAGGTAACACCCTAACAGAATGGAGGTAACTCTCCTACAGAATGGAGGTAACTCTCCTACAGAATGGAGGTAACACCCTAACAGAATGGAGGTAACTCTCCTACAGAATGGAGGTAACACCCTAACAGAATGGAGGTAACTCTCCTACAGAATGGAGGTAACACCCTAACAGAATGGAGGTAACTCTCGTACAGAATGGAGGTAACACCCTAACAGAATGTAGGTAACACCCTAACAGAATGGAGGTAACACCCTAACATAATGGAGGTAACACCCTAACAGAATGGAGGTAACTCTCCTACAGAATGGAGGTAACTCTCCTACAGAATGGAGGTAACTCTCCTACAGAATGGAGGTAACACCCTAACAGAATGTAGGTAACACCCTAACAGAATGGAGGTAACACCCTAACATAATGGAGGTAACACCCTAACAGAATGGAGGTAACTCTCCTACAGAATGGAGGTAACACCCTAACAGAATGGAGGTAACTCTCCTACAGAATGGAGGTAACTCCCTAACAGAATGGAGGTAACTCTCGTACAGAATGGAGGTAACTCTCCTACAGAATGGAGGTAACACCCTAACAGAATGGAGGTAACTCTCCTACAGAATGGAGGTAACACCCTAACAGAATGGAGGTAACTCTCCTACAGAATGGAGTAACTCCCTAACAGAATGGAGGTAACTCTCCTACAGAATGGAGGTAACACCCTAACAGAATGGAGGTAACTCTCGTACAGAATGGAGGTAACTCTCCTACAGAATGGAGGTAACACCCTAACAGAATGGAGGTAACTCTCGTACAGAATGGAGGTAACACCCTAACATAATGGAGGTAACTCTCGTACAGAATGGAGAAACTCTCCTACAGAATGGAGGTAACACCCTAACATAATGGAGGTAACTCTCGTACAGAATGGAGTTAACTCTCCTACAGAATGGAGGTAACTCTCGTACAGAATGGAGGTAACACCCTAACATAATGGAGGTAACTCTCCTACAGAATGGAGGTAACTCTCCTACAGAATGAAGGTAACTCTCCTACAGAATGGAGGTAACTCCCTAACAGAATGGAGGTAACTCCCTAACAGAATGGAGGTAACTCGCCTACAGAATGGAGGTATCTCCCTAAGAGAATGGAGGTAACTCTCCTACAGAATGGAGGTAACTCCTTAACAGAATGGAGGTAACACCCTAACAGAATGGAGGTAACTCCCTAACAGAATGGAGGTAACTCTCCTGGAATCAAGAATGGAGGTAACTCTCGTACAGAATGGAGATAACTCTCCTACAGAACGGAGGTAACTCCTTAACAGAATGGAGGTAACACCCTAACAGAATGGAGGTAACTCTCGTACAGAATGGAGGTAACTCTCCTACAGAATGGAGGTAATTCCCTAACGGAATGAAGGTAACTCTTCTACAGAATGGAGGTAACACCCTAACAGAATGGAGGTAACACCCTAACAGAATGGAGGTAACTCTCCTACAGAATGGAGGTAACTCTCCTACAGAATGGAGGTAACACCCTAACAGAATGGAGGTAACACCCTAACAGAATGGAGGTAACTCTCCTACAGAATGGAGGTAACACCCTAACAGAATGGAGGTAACTCTCGTACAGAATGGAGGTAACTCTCCTACAGAATGGAGGTAACACCCTAACAGAATGGAGGTAACTCTCGTACAGAATGGAGGTAACACCCTAACATAATGGAGGTAACTCCTTAACAGAATGGAGTTAACTCTCCTAACAGAATGGAGGTAACTCTCGTACAGAATGGAGGTAACACCTTAACAGAATGGAGGTAACTCTCCTAACAGAATGGAGGTAACTCTCCTACAGAATGAAGGTAACTCTCCTACAGAATGGAGGTAACTCCCTAACAGAATGGAGGTAACTCCCTAACAGAATGGAGGTAACTCGCCTACAGAATGGAGGTATCTCCCTAAGAGAATGGAGGTAACTCTCCTACAGAATGGAGGTAACTCCTTAACAGAATGGAGGTAACACCCTAACAGAATGGAGGTAACTCTCCTACAGAATGGAGGTAACTCCTTAACAGAATGGAGGTAACACCCTAACAGAATGGAGGTAACTCTCCTACAGAATGGAGGTAACTCCTTAACAGAATGGAGGTAACACCCTAACAGAATGGAGGTAACTCTCCTACAGAATGGAGGTAACTCTCCTACAGAATGGAGGTAATTCCCTAACGGAATGAAGGTAACTCTTCTACAGAATGGAGGTAACTCCCTAACAGAATGGAGGTAACTCGCCCACAGAATGGAGGTAACTCTCCTACAGAATGGAGGTAACTCTCCTACAGAATGGAGGTAACTCTCCTACAGAATGGAGTTAACTCTCCTACAGAATGGAGGTAACTCCCTAACAGAATGAAGGTAACTCTCCTACAGAATGGAGGTAACTCTCCTACAGAATGGAGGTAACTCTCCTACAGAATGGAGGTAACTCCCTAACAGATTTGAGGTAACACCCTAACAGATTTGAGGTAACTCGCCTACAGAATGGAAGTAACTCCCTAACAGAATGAAGGTAACTCTCCTACAGAATGGAGGTAACTCTCCTACAGAATGGAGGTAACTCTCCTACAGAATGGAGGTAACTCCCTAACAGATTTGAGGTAACACCCTAACAGATTTGAGGTAACTCCCTAACAGAATGGAGGTAACTCCCTAACAGAATGGAGGTAACTCCCTAACAGAATGGAGTCTTTATGAGGGAAGGTCACCAATGTGAGGGTCAGAATGCAGGGTGAGGAGCGAGATGTGACCCCCTCCGTCTCCCAGGGCGATGCGACACCGTTGCACAGCAAGCCATTCATTTGGCCTCCACCTTGTGCTGCTGCGTTGTCTGATATGCAAGGCCGCTCTAACCTGCCCAGATTCCATTAGCGAGCTGCCAGTTCTCCCGCTCCACTGTTTCCCTGGCATATTAAACAGATTAATAGAACAGGGCTGCACTCCGCTCCAGGGCGGGAGAGAGAGCGGCCTGTCAATCTCAGCTAAAAACACAAAAGCAGAAAATGAAAGAAGCCCCTGGCTGAACCGTCAGAGCTGATAAAACAGAGTTAAATCTCACATGCAGCGCAGGGGGAAAACAGACAGTTAGTAAATATTTATTCTCTCTACTAGTTGAGTGAGGAAAAAGGAGGCCACATAGACTACCTAAGCCACCATACAGTGGGATCAATGGAGGGGAATGGTTGAAGAAAATTAATTAAGAAAATTCTCTCTCACAGTAACTACTGTGAATGCTGACGAGCACCCAGACCAGTCCTCAAGTCTTGGCCTATTGACATTGATTCAACTATCATTTTTGCAACAAACGTCTACACTTCAAATAGGTATCCCCACTGTACACAACAAAGAAATGATCCAAGCTTTGCAAGGAAACAAGACTGCACTGAGGAGTGAAGCTGGATCATGAGATAGGCCTACATACTGTAGAACCTTACACAGCACTACAAATCATTCTCTGCACTAAAAATCATAGAATGGGTCATTACATTAAACCATCTCTTCTAATATCCCCCAGTCCCATGCCAGGCCTGTGCCCTGGGGCTCCCGGCACAGAGAAGGAGGTCTAATGGCCTACTGTATTAGCGGGTTAATTGCCCTGTCGTGGTCTCCGTTGGATTGCGAGTGGAGCCCGTTTTAGTTTAATTGTGAACCGTTCCGTTCCATAACCCCACTAAGCAGCCAGTCACTGGTGCATGGAGCTGGATTACGTGTCAGAGGTGTCCTTCATGATGCGTGGAGACAGACAGACAGACAGACAGACAGACAGACAGACAGACAGACAGACAGACAGACAGACAGACAGACAGACAGACAGACAGACAGACAGACAGACAGACAGACAGACAGACAGACAGACAGACAGACAGACAGACAGACAGACAGACAGACAGACAGACAGACAGACAGACAGACAGACAGACAGACAGACAGACAGACAGACAGACAGACAGACAGACAGACAGACAGACACCCTGGAATACTGACTTAGAGCACCGACTTAGAGCACCACCTGCTGGCTCTCACTCTACACACCTGTTTTCATTGACGCACAGAAACATACTATTCATAGACAGTCTAAAAGTGATCAGTCTTGCCCCTGTAATATCAGATATGTTCAGGGGATGTCTTCCTATTGGCCTTGGGTGCTTTGGACACAGACACCAATTCCGACAAGACTCTTGATGCTGTCCTTCACCCCCCCATTTGCCTCTGTGTCCAGTCCTTCAGCAGTCTCCTCTACCTCTGTTCCTCTCACATCCTCTCTGCTGTGCTCCCACTCATTCATTATCACTTGTTCAAGACTCATCTATTTCAGAACTCAACCACTCCCCCTGCTCCTCTCCCACGTGTCACTCCCTCTTTGGCATTCCTCTCCACCGTCCAGAGGATTATCTCCCCCTCTCCTCCATCCCCACCCGGCCGGCCCTGTCCCTTCTCATTCTCCTCAGAGGCAGACAAGTCATTTGGGAGAGGGAGAAGCAGGGATAAAAACTGGCTTATGACCTTTTCTACCTTATATCGAACTCCTCGTCGACTCAGAGAGAAAGTGGCAATCAGCCTAGGTGGAAGTGACACCCTTATGTGAGAATGGTGGGGCTGGACTCAGAATTGCAGAGGCTGTCACCATCTGTTAAGGGTGAGCCTGGTGGGGATAGGTAGCCTAAGAGGTAACACACTAGACTTTTAGCAGACACACCAAGACACTGTAAAGACCACATGTTTACTAAATCACATGGAGCATAGAAATATGTAACATGGTTAATTAAGAAAGAAAAATAACTATGCCCATATAAAACATATATAGCTATGATCCTGTTGCAACAAATAACCACTATCGCTATGAATTCAAAAGCATCCATAATGTTAAGCGAGTGATCATAGACACAATAAGTCTATGTTCTGCCCAGTGCTGAAAATGAATTATCTGATGTGTGACACTGACCTTTCTGCCTCTGCTGGCCCTAGTGAGACAGAGACGTGTCACACAGGCCAGGGCTCCGTGTGTGTCCATGCACTTCCTATTCTGGGGCCATCAATTGAAATGCAGAGCCAGACAGCATGAATGGAGCCTGGTGCGCTGCTCTTGACTGCCATGACCACAAGAGCCCCACCTAGTATTGAACCAAGCAGTGGCAAGAACACTTAAACCTGCATTTACATTGTCCTTTTCATATCACCATAATCCTCCATGGGCCTGCACTGCCCTCCGGCTACATCTACATGTTCTAACACCAACACCAGACAGGCAAGCCTGGGCAACCTCATGGCTGGGACAGACCAGCAGGGGTCAGTGGGTGCTAGACAAATCCATAATTCATGTGGGTTGTGGGTTTTTGCCACTTATGAAGTGTTCAAATGCTAGTCAGAACTAGGAAACCCCGAAACTCAGAAATGTCCATGTTGCTAAATGGTTGAACGCGGCACGTGTATAATTACAAACAGTTAGCAAGACGGAAATGTCTGAGTTTCCTAGTTCTGACTAGCACGTAAACGTGGCATTATACCTCTAAAAGTGTGTGTGTGTGTGTGTGTGTGTGTGTGTGTGTGTGTGGGGGGGGGGTTCATAAATGGGCAAAAAGACAGTCAAAAAATAAATCATAAAGAAGAAGGTTTTGAAGTGTCTATTCTATATCTAGGAGATATAAGAAAGCTCAGGAAATATTAAAGTTGTTTTTTACACATATTTAACTCCTTGTTTTTGTTGGCACAAAACTACCTCAATACATCCATTAATTTGTATGGGTTACATTCAGACGAGTCCTGTGACAGAGAACACCACCTACATTCATAGGCCAAACCGTTCAGACGCGACATATGTTTTTGTGAGAAGATACATGTCTCGTGGTCTGACAAACACCGCTGTAGCTTGGCCACCTTCCACCGCTGGTGCGGAAGGCCAACCTAGGAGGATGCTGCGATTTGAGACGGAGCCCATGCAAAAAAAACAGACATCTCTAGCTTAAACTGCCAGATTTTCGCGGGTATTTTTTTATTACGCTACTTAGAGTGACGCACGGGTGAGTCAATAGACTCTTAAGGAATTTAACAGTGGTGGAAAAAGTAATCAATTGTTGTACTTGAGTAAAAGTAAAGATACCTTAATAGAAAATGAAAGTGAAAGTCCCCCAGTAAAATACTACTTGAGTAAAAGTCTAAAATATTTGGTTTTAAATATATTTAAGTATCAAAAGTAGATGGAATTGCTAAAATGTACTTAAGTATCAAAAGTAAAAGTATAAATAATTTTGAATTCCTTATATTAAGCAAACCAGACTGCACAATTTTCTTGTTTTTTTTTATTGACTGATAGCCAAGGGCACACTACAACACTCAGACATCATTTACAAACAAAACATTTGTGTTTAGTTAGTCCTCCAGATCAGAGGCAGTAGGGACGACCAGGGATGTTCTCTTGATAAGCGTATGAATTGGACCATTGTCCTCTCAAAATGTAACTACTTTTGGGTGTCAGGGAAAATGTATGGAATAAAAAGTACATTATTTTATTTAGGAATGTCGTAAAAGTAAAAGTTGCCAAAAATATAAATAGTAAAGTATAACACAGATACCCCCAAAAACTACTTAAGTAGTACTTTAAAGTATTTTTTACTTAAGTACTGTACTTTACACCCCTGTTTGATTGAGCAAAACATGGGTACATTGACAAAAAGTTGAACTTCAGAGGAGCACAATAGATGTCTGTCTCTCAACTGGAGAATGTAGCGTAGTCAACCAACTCTGTGAATGCGATCAAACAACATCAAGCAGGGCCACTTAGGGTTCCATCATGATGAGAGGGGAGTTAGCAGTGAGAATGACTGTAGTGTAGAGCAGCCCATGCTCTAACAGGGAACTGGAGGACCATACAGTAATTAGTCACTACAGTCCCATCCTGCTATCATCACCACATATACTCAATAGAGCACAACACACCAGTTCATTTTAGAGGGCTTTGTCCTGCAAACTCCTGTTTTTGTTGTGTGCTAAATCAAATGATTTTTGCGTTAATACTTAAATGTCATCAACTTTGCAAGAACGACCAATGAAGGAATCAAATGTCCGGCCAATACGACTGCCTTGGTGAAGTGCTCCTTGCAATCCACAGAGCTCATTTTCTAGAAGAGTCGTTTCAGTGTAAGATGACTATAAATGCAGGGCATTTAGAGAGCAACCTCATTTTGTGAACCGCTGACCATTTCATTCTACCTCAAATTGCTGTGGCTCAGATGTCTATGTTATTGAGAATCAAATAATTGTGTGCCAAGCTTTGGAAAAAAAATATATGATGTACTCCATTGCCGCACTTTTCCAAATGTTGTTTTGCACAATTGCAGTTCAGAGAGCTTCAGCGCTTTTAAAAGATTCCTTGTGGTATTTCCAATCAGAAATAATAACAGTATTTGTTGACAAGTGCAAAGAGAGAAGCTGTAATGATGATATTTGAACTCTGGGGTTCAAAAAGCTATAAAATCCCCTCCACTACCCCACAACAAACTCCCCCATTTGATTGTGCGATCACCCATTATTCTTCAGAACACGATGTGTATGTGTATTTCAGAGTGCACAGCAGATGTGTGGTTAGCACAATCATTTACAGAATAACTTTTGGAGACATTGATCACTGTTAATAACCACTGCCATGATAACTACATGGGCCTACAGCCACAGAGTGGGATTCCAATTCAAATTCCTTCGTAGAAATCCAAGACAAAACCTGAATAATGCTGTAATATCTTTAAAGAGGGGTATACTACAAAGCAGGATCCTGGAGTTAGCCTGCTAAATAAATATTTTTTAAATGTTTGAAATGGGCGTGGTCTACTTAACTCAACAACCAAAAACAAATAACAGAAGTTTAGCTTTCTTGATGAACCTGAAAATGAATGTATTTCTGGTTGTTTATCAAAGTCAGCTGGATAACTTGATCCTGCTTTGTAATATACCCCTCTGGGCAATTCTAAAAAATTGCAGTTACAATGCATAATATCTCTGATCATTTAAAATGACAAATCATAAGCGGCTACATTTTTTCTAATTGCTTTTTTCTGCTCCACACATCTCCTCCAGGTCGGTGGCAGCCGACATATGGACCTGTCTCTCTGTGATTAACATGTGAAGTGAAGGGGACAAGCTGACACATCCCCAAACCCTTGAGCAGATCCCCTCTCCCTCCTCCTCCTCCAGTCTGGCCCCACTGAGTGCACAGGGAATTTACATTTTAATAGGTAGAGCTGCTTGGTGCCTCTGCATCAGAGTGCAAGCTCAGCCGAAACAGCAGGTGACCGCTCCCCGAGTGTTCAGAGCGACCCCCTGAGACAATGCACATCTCATATCAGCACAGGACCTGCAGACAGGGACAAAGCCTGCTAAGACATAAGACAGTGTTCAAACACTTTAGGAACCTCTCCTTATTAATTAGTGTCTTTGTTAATGACCTGATCAAATGTGTGTCATCATTGCCAGATTCTAAGCTTATACTATATGCTCAGAACACCTTACCGACATCCCACTAAAACACAAAGGCCAGATTGGTAGGGATCCCACTAAAACACAAAGGCCAGATTGGTAGGGATCCCACTAAAACACAAAGACCAGATTGGTAGGGATCCCACGAAAACACAAAGGCCAGATTGGTAGGGATCCCATCTAAGGATACGGAATGGGAAACCCTTCTTGCCTTGAGACAGCAACTATAGAGCAGGTTGACATTTATTGAGATGACTCATGTACTGGAGGCAGCTCTGCAGAGTGGTCAATAGTTGGCACTGCCATTAAGTCATAAAATCTGATTTTAAACCTAAACCTAACCACACTGCTATGCCTAATGCCAAAACCACCATAAATTAATACCAAAAAAGCTACTTTTTGTTTTCATTAATTTTTACGGTACAGACAATTTTGACTTTTGCAGCTTAAGCACTCAATTCTGCCTCCAGGGAAAGACATGACAATAAACATCAAACTGCAACTATGGAACTCACAGTCGAGGCAATAGCAGCAACCAATGCAGTACATTTCCCTTTACACCCAAACAAAATATGTTAACAGTTTACTTTCTTATGCATGTGAATTAGATACCACTTCATAATATCCCAATGTCCTAGAAGCAAACCCTAGGAGAGCAGTGACCCTGTGAAATTCACTGCCAGATATCAACTAGACATTTGACTCAAGCCAAGAATAGAGTCAGCTCCAGGCAAGCAGTCAGCTGAAGGACACCTCTTCCCCTCGATCAATAACTATTGAACATGCCAAAAGCAATCAACACCAATTAATTGTGTGCATGTTGATGAGTATGCAGAGCTTATCAAAACTGTAGGGCTAAGAGAGACAATGCCTCCTGTTTTCCATAATTAGTAATCAAGTACATCAGGCCAATTCATGGTCAAGCACTGCAGCACACTGGGAAAGAACAAACAGGCCTGATTATAAAGCCACTACTACTGCACTGCTCAATTTTGTAGGAGAGTATTTACTCTGTAGTGGAAACTTGATTTTGTTTTCAATGGATGTAACAACGTTCACAAACTATATACAGTATACAAACACACATATATATTCTTGTGTGCACATGAATGATAAATTAGTCCCTGGGTTAAACGTGGAGCGACAGTCAAAGGGCAAATGTTGCCTATCAATAGCAGCCGCTTGTTCCCATGATCCATTTTAAACAGTCACTGACCAGAAACAATAGCCCAGAGACTGTGCCCCCCTCCCCCTACTCAAAACCAGCATTGGCAATCAATTTAGCTGAACCTAATCCCCTAACCCATTCTGATAATAGCACAACAGTAGCTCTTTAGCCATGCGCTACATTCTCATAAACCCTTATCTTTTTATGGATTCAACATGCACATACGCAAAAATCTTAACATCTCGAGTGAATAAACATCAGAAAGAATCCAATAATACCTTTGAATAGAAAATGTTTGATTTGATTTAATGACATTGTACTAGGTTTACATTCAGACAAGCAGTTGGCGTGGTCCGGAGCAGTGCAGAACAGAACGGCAAGGGGACATCAGCTGCTAGAGAACAATCGATCAGCCAGCCAGGCCTCTCAGAGACCCTGATGGCTAATTGATGCAGTAAATCCAGTCATTAAGCCCTGGGAGGAGTGCCTGGGAGGGCATCCAAAGTAAACACCTTGAGTTGTGTAGTCTAGTCGGTCATCGATGGCCATCTCTACCGGACGACAGGGGTAAGGGGGTGTAGCAGGATGCCTGGAGAACACGGAGGGGAGGAGAGGAAGAAAGGGTATGGATAAATCACACCGAGTGGGATGATAGCGTTCAAAAGTTTGGGGTCACTTAGAAATGTCCTTGTCTTTGAAAAAAAAAAAAAACATTCTTTGTCCATTAAAATAACATCAAATTGATCAGAAGTACATGTTGTAAATGACTATTGTAGCTGGAAACGACAGATTTTTTTTATAGAATATCTACAAAGGCGTACAGAGGCCCATTATCAGCAACCATCACTCCTGTGTTCTAATGGCATATTGTGTTAGTTAATTAAGTTTATATTCTAAAACTAACAGACTTTCATTAGAAAACCCCTTTGCAATTAGGTTAGCACAGTTGAAAACTGTTGTGCGGATTAAGAAGCAATAAAACTGGCCTTCTTTAGACTAGTTTAGTATCTGGAGTGTCAGCATTTTTGGGTTTGATTACAGGCTCAAAATGTCCAGAAACAAAGAACTTTCTGCTGAAACTCTGGCCATTTTGAGCCTGTAATCGAACTCACAAATGCTGATGGTACAGCTACTCAACTAGTCTAAAGAAGGCCAGTTTTATTGCTTCTTTAAATCAGTATAACAGTTTTCAGCTATACTAACTAGAGGTCGACCGATTAATCGGAATGGCCGATTGATTAGGGCGATTTCAAGTTTTCATAACAAATCGGTAATCGGTATTTTTGGACACCAATCATGGCCGATTACATTGCACTCCATGAGGAGACTGCGTGGCAGGCTGATTACCTGTTATGCAAGTGCAGCATTAAACGTATCTTATAAAAAAACTATCAATATTAACATAATCACTAGTTAACTACACATGGTGATATTACTAGTTTATCTAGCTTGTCATGCGTTGCAAATCCTCGATGCGGTGCCTGTTAATTTATCATTGAATCACAGCCTACTTGGCCAAACGGGTGATTTAACAAGTGCATTCATGAAAAAAGCACTGTCGTTGCACCAATGTGTACCGAACCATAAACATCAACGCCTTTCTTAAAATCAATACACAAGTATATATTTTAAACCTGCATATTTAGTTAATATTGCCTGCTAACATGAATTTCTTTTAACTAGGGAAATTGTGTTACTTCTCTTGCAACAGAGTCAGGGTATATGCAGCAGTTTGGGCCGCCTGGCTTGTTGCGAACTGTGTGAAGACTATTTCATCCTAACAAAGACAGCCAACTTCCCCAAACGGGGATGATTTAACAAAAGCGCATTTGCGAAAGAAAAGCACAATCGTCGCACTAATGTACCTAACCATAAACAGCAATGCCTTTCTTAAAACCAATACACAGAAGTATATTTTTTTAAACAAGCATATTAAGTTAAATTAAATTCATGTTAGCAGGCAAAATTAAAGTAGGGAAATTGTGTCACTTCTCGTGTGTTCATTGCAAGCAGAGTCCGTGTATATGCAGCAGTTTGGGCCTCCTGGCTGGTTGTGAAATAATTTGCCAGAATTTGACGTAATTATGACATAATATTGAAGGTTGTGCAATGTAACAGCAATATTTAGACTTATTTAGACCGTTAGATAAAATACATAACGGTTCGTATTTCACTGAAAGAATAAACGTTTTGTTTTCAAAATGATAGTTTCCAGATTTGACCATATTAATGACCAAAGGCTCATATTTCTGTGTGTTACTATATTATAATTAAATCTATGATTTGATAGAGCCGTCTAACTGAGCTGTGTTAGGCAGCATCAGGCTCGTCAGCATTCATTCAAACAGCACTTTCCTGTGTTTGCCAGCAGCTCTTAACAATGCTTCAAGCATTGCACAGTTTATAACTTCAAGCCTATCAACACCCGAGATTAGGTTGGCAATACTAAAGTACCTATTAGAACATCCAATAGTCAAAGGTATATGAAATACAAATGGTATAGAGAGAAATAGTCCTATAATAACAACATGTAGATATTCCATTATAAATCAGCCGTTTCCAGCTACAATAGTCATTTACAACACTAACGATGTCTACACTGTATTTCTGATCAATTTGATGTTAGTTTTAAATGATTTCTTTCCTTTTTATTTTCCTTCAATAACAAGGACATTTCTAAGTGACCCCAATCTTTTGAACGGTAGTGTAAATATTGAACAAACATATAAACAACGTGAAAAGTGTTGGTCCAATGTTTCATGACCTGAAATAACACACAAAAAGCTTATTCCAACAAATTTGTTTACATCCGTGAGCATTTCTCATTTGCCAAGATAATACATCTACCTGACATGTGTGACATATCAAGAAGCTGAATAAAAAAACCTGATCATTACACAGGTGCACCTTGTGCTGGGTACAATAGAAGGCCACTTTAAAATGTGTAGTTTTGTCACACAACACAATGCCACAGATGTCTCAAGTTGAGGGAGCGTACAATTGGCATGCTGACTGCAGGAATGTCCACCAGAGCTGTTGCCAGAGAACTGAATGCTAATTTCTCTATCAGAAGCTGCTTCCAATGTCATTTTAGAGAATTTGTCAGTACGTGTGTTATCATGCCAGCCCAGGACCTCCACATCCGGCTTCTTCACCTGCGGGATCATCTGAGGGGGTGGGGGGGGGGGGGGTGGGAGTTGCTGAGGAGTATTTTGATCCTTAATAAAGCCCTTTTGTGGGGAAAAAAATATTCTGATTAGCTGGGCCTAGCTCCCCGGTGGGTGGGCCTATGCCCTCCCAGGCCCACTCATGGCTGCACCCCTGCCCAGTCATGTGAAATCCATAGATTAGGGCCTAAGGAATTCATTTCAATTGACTGATTTGCTTATATGAACTGTAACTCAGTAAAATCTCAAATTGTTGCGTTTATAGTTTTGTTCAGTATATTAAGTTTTACATCTCTCTTATTTTTCAGAGACGATGAATGCTGAGGGACTAGTGGTATACCGTACCACAGAGACATTGATGGAGTCAGGCCAGGCCAGGGTGCAGGTCTCTGCGAGGTAGGATGGTTAGCAGTGCCTCAATGCAGACGCGGTTCCCGGGAATAGTCTTCCCTTTCACCACCTGAGTGAGAACACAGCAGGGTGGACTTAGGAAAGTGCAAAGCAATTGAAACACATGCACGGTCCATGAACACACACACACACAGAGAGAAGGACAGGAAACTCTTAACCATCAGCAAAAGTGTAGGTTTGGTCATCTGGAAATTGGAACATTTCATGACAGGAACATGAAAGTTCTCTGCTTTAGCTCCCACTGTGCAGGACATCTCCCATTAGCTGCTAGTCTTGTGCCACCTTTACCTGCACAGAACAGACTCTGGTCATCAGCTAGTGAGGACTATAAAAAATAGATAACCCCCAAGAGTTGATGTTTAAAGTTGTCTCTATATACAGTACCAGTCAAAAGTTTGGACACACCTAGTCATTCAAGGTTTTTTCCTTATTTTTCCTATTTTTTACATTGTAGAATAATAGTGAAGACATCACAACTATGAAGCAACACATATGGAATCATGTAGCAACCAAAAAGGTGTTAAACAAATTCAAATATATTTTATATTTGAGATTCTTCAAAGTAGCCACCCTTTGCCTTCATCACAGCTTTGCACACTCTTGGCATTCTCTCAACCAGCTTCATGAGGTAGACACCTGGAATACATCTCAATTAATAGATGTGCCTTGTTAAATGTTAATTTGTGGAATTTCTTTCCTTCTTAATGTGTTTGGGCCAATCAGTTGCATTGTGACATGGTAGGGGTGGTATACAGAATATAGCCCTATTTGGTAAAAGACCAAGTCCATATTATGGCAAGAACAGCTCAAATAAGCAAAGAAAAACAGTCCATCATTAACTTAAGACATGAAGGTCAGTCAATACGGAAAATGTCAAAAACTTTGAAAGTTTCTTCAAGTGCAGTGGCAAAAACCACCAAGCACTATGATGAAACTGGCTCTCATGAGGACCACCACAGGAAAGGAAGACACAGAGTTACCTCTGCTGCAGAGGATATGTTCATTAGAGTTATCAACCTCAGAAATTGCAGCCCAAATAAATGCTTCACAGAGTTCAAGTAACAGACACATCTCAACATCAACTATTCAGATGAGACTGCATACATCAGGCTTTCATGGTTGAATTGCTGCAAAGAAACCACTATTAAAGGACACCAATAAGAAGAAAAGACTTGTTTGGGCCAAGAAACACGAGCAATGGACATTAGACTGGTGGAAATCTGTCCTTTGGTCTGATGAGTCCAAATTTGAGCAGAGTAGGTGAACGGATGATCTCTGCATATGTGGTTCCCACCGTGAAGCATGGAGGAGGAGGTGGGATGTGTGGGGGTGCTTTGCTGGTGACACGGTCAGTGATTTATTTAGAATTCAAGGCACACTTAACCAGCATGGCAACCACAGCATTCTGCATCGATACGGCATCCCATCTGGTTTGCGCTTAGTGGGACTATGATTTGTTATTCAACAGGACAATGACCCAACAGACCTCCAGGCTGTGGAAGGGCTATTTGACCAAGGAGAGTGATGGAGTGCTGCATCAGATAACTTGGCCTCCACAATCACCCGACCTCAACCCAATTGAGATGGTTTGGGATAAGTTGGACCACAGAGTGAAGGAAAAGCAGCCAACAAGTGCTCAGCATATGTGGGAACTAATTCAAGACTGTTGGAAAAGCATTCCACGTGAAGCTGGTTGAGAGAATGCCAAGAGTGTGCAAAGCGGTCATCAAGGCAAAGGGTGGCTACTTTGAAGAATCTAAAATATAATATATTTTTTACATTTGTTTAACACCTTTTTGGTTGCTACACGATTCCATATGTGTTGCTTCATAGTTGCGATGTCTTCACTGTTAATTCTACAATGTAGAAAATAGCACAAATAAATAAAAACTCTTGAATGAGTAGGTGTGTCCAAACTTATGACTGGTACTGTAGGTCAAAAGTGCTAACAGTAAAGACAAAAGTAAAAACATGTTAAAGTTCTCATAAAATACTGAAGCCAAACAATGAGATTCTGAAAGTAAGCTGACCAGTGCATGACCAGGCTAAAATGCATTGGGACAATATCAGCATAAGTAGGAGGCTGTCATAGCCATACACTCCCATGTCCTCCATCCACACCTGTGCTGGCCTTACTCAAGACTGGTGTCATTGGACAGCTAAAAGCAAAGAAATATCATGCATTTAACACAGCCATAAACGCCAGTACAATTAATTTCCGGTTGATCAGACGAGACCTCTTAAAAAACAAAGTCAGATCTTCAATATTAGGTTTGGCTACCTGTTACAAAGACTTCCGCCGACTCGATCCACCCCAAGAAAATATGCAAAACGTTCATTGGGTCTTGCACTCCATCTAAGAGTAGCCAGAGGGGGATGCAACTGCTGTCCCTGGGTGGCTTGGCGGCATTGTCTTCTGGCAGATAACCCAGAGGACTGGCATGCAGGCATAAACCCTGGTGGACCCCTCCTGAGCTCATCTTGTTCCAAGTCCTTCTTACTAACCCCCTGGATCTGCACACACTGTCTATGGGCCTCCTCACACACCTGCCTTACAGAGGCCCTACAGGAGGCCACACCCTCCTTCACAAAAAGCCCGTGGGACTTGTTCTGCCCTGGGTGAGAGCCAGGAGACGCCAAACAATGTCTCATAATTCCTGTCTTCTTCTCTGGATAGTCCTTCTCTGGAGTCCTTTACTAGCCTCTCACCATCCTCTGGAAAGTCATCCAGGCTGCGCTTCCGGAGCTCAGATGATACTCTGCTGTCTGGATTGGGATTCCTCTCCAGGGATGCTTGGGTATCTTTCCTCTAGATTTTTGTTCTGTCGTTAAGACACTGCGTCGCCACTTCTCTGCTACCCCACAGCAGTACTTTAGGCCAGAGGATAGAACTAGTGGAAATGTAGGATGCAGAGTGAGAGCCCACTTTCATGTCTGACTGACACGAAAGTCAACAGTCTACTGTGTACAAACATCCTGGAGCACTTACAAGCCAAATTCCAAGTTGCCATGTTTCTAAATTGAGAAGACATGAATGGCTCTAGCAACAGTGATTGGAGGTCAACTTATAGAACGCTGGAATGATAGCTTTAAAATACATACACTTTTACCTCTACCATCAGGTAGGCAGATGTCCTTCAGCATCAAGGATCCAGCAAGGCATGCTTGCCAACCAGCTTGCTAAAAGTTTATCTTTGGTGTCCCAAAGCTACTAAAAGGTATGCACACTGGACACAACGTCGTGAAAAATAAACTTTAAAAAAATATGACCTGAATTTGAACATATTACGCTAATTAGTTTGATGTTGTACTTTTCTGAAGATCCAGAACAGTGCCAGTCATCACATAACGAACTGTTATCCAACCAGCATGTCTGTACGCTTTCAAGACTGCCTCCTCCAGGAAGTAAACAATATTTTTTCTTCATCCTTTATGGTGAAAATGTCTACTACGAGATTCAACACTATCCTCTAGTGTCCATTTATGATATTGCATGTCCATACATGTCACAAATAGTTTTAAAATGGTAATTTTGGTTCAAATTAAATCAATCTAGTGTTTTTCAGTTGTGTTATTATACTTTGGGGTAAGCATAATCTTATTTTAGCGTTCAATGTTATTTTATCTTTATTTTTCCAGGTTAGTCTCATTGAGATAAATGTTTCAAGAGAGACTTAGCCAAAACAGCAGCAAAGTTTAAAACACATTTTTACAACATAAAACACTACAGTTTAAAAACATAAATGTACACATTGAACAGACAAAAGTTATTTGGGGAGGTGTGGTGCATCAAAACATTGATAGCCCCGCACTTCATTGCAGTGGTGTAAAGTACCTAAGTAAACATACTTTAAAGTTCTACTTAAGTCGTTTTTGGGGGTATCTGTACTTGAATTTACTATTCATATTTTTGACAACTTTTACTCTAGTACATTCCTAAATAAATGTATGTTTTACTCCTTGCATTTTCATTGACACCCAAAAGTACTTGTTACATTTTGAATGCTTAGCAGATTTTGAATGCTTAGCAGGACAGAAAAATTGTCCAATTCATGCACTTATCAAGAGAACATGCCTGGTCATCCTTACTGCCTCTGATCCGGCACACTCACTAAAGACAAATGCTTAGTTTGTAAATGATGTGTGAGTGTTGGAATTTGCTCCTGGCTATCTGTAAATAAAAAAATAGAATCTTGCTGGTTTGCTTTGCTTCATCTGGTTTGCTACTCAAGTAGTATTTTACTGGGTGACTTTCACTTTTACTGGAGTCATTTTTTTAAATGAAAGTATCTTTACTTTTACTCAAGTATGAAAATGGAGTACTTTTTCCACCACTGCTTCATTGGTCAACCACAGTTTTGACCCTAGCTTTACACTCATTCAGAGAGACGAGCTCCTGTAATTTCAACTCCTTTTGTAGCTAGTTCAAAATGGAGGGCAAAGAGAACTGGAATTCCATTTTACCCCACTCTGTATGTGCCTTAGGCAAAGTCAACAAAATACAGTTGTGTAGACAATAGTTGATAGAATGATTGAGAGTGAACACATTTGACAAGGCCCCACCATCTCACCCATCCTAGCAGACAAAGGCAGGCCCTGTTGCAGCAGGTGCTTAAACCACATTGTTGAGTAGTTAAGTGATGAGAGCACTTGGAGACAATGAGGCCAAGGTTCAGAGCTGTTCTGAGAAACTGGTGTGACCTGTCTGACTGCTGATATACAGTCTCATGCAAAGATTAAGGTGAAGGGTGTGTGAAGGATGTTCTTTCAGTGCGCCAGTCACTTCGTCACACCCAAGCAAATGCCTCTGGTGTCAAGGAATAAAATGTCACGGCAGCGTCCCACAGGGGGGAAAAAAATGTATTGACTATTAGACCCCCTCTGGGGCTGAGGGCGACTGATTTTGAAGTCTCAGGAGACCATGAGCCCACTACAGAAGCTCCAATAAAAGTTATACAAGCTAGAGTATGCAGCATAATTACACTACATGCATATGCCCAATACAATCACTAGTTTGGGTTACATGCTGGAATTAGTCACCGTTTCATATCCGATAGAGAGCTCTATTCTATTTGAAAATACAGTGATGGCAACAATAGGTCAAAGCCTAAGGAAACCCAATCAAGCCCAATCACTTGGAATCTTTTTTATTATAATAATAAGTCAAACAGTTTTTACAAGAGCTTCCTAAGTCTTTAGACTGAACTGGCACACTTACTACATACTGATCATCGTCAATACAAGACACACCACAAACAGGATGTCACCAACATCAATGCTCAAGTGGAAAGGAGATCAGCTAATGTATGAGCGGTTTCTTGTCACATTGATCCATTTTGATGAGTGTTCAATGAGCATTTTCCCCCAGATCTGTAAACCACCAAATCAAAAGCAGTGTAACAATGTGCCTTTTTCCTAGAACAGGCCACTCAGCCGTTCACTAACTTCCCACAACTTCTTGGCCACAGCGTCGTCTTTGCCTTTGGCAACCACGTCCTGCGGCGCACAGCAGAAGAAGTAGCGTCCACTCAGGGGCTCGATACCCTCCTGGAGGGCACAGTGGAGAGTGGTCTGGGCACCGGATTCTGGATCCAGGAACAACAGTCTAGCTATTGGCTCAATGATGAATCTCTGCCACAGGCTGCAGTTTCGGGATAGCTCTGTTTTCACTACTCCTACAGGGGGCAAAACATAATAGGTCAAAAAAAAGAAAACAGGTGAACTTTCAATGATCCAGCACAGGAAAACAAATACCCTTAGCATGTATCCTAGGATGTGTAGAGTGTATCAGGACTCATTGTGGTTCATAGTGACAGATATACCATTGAATAATCTTGAAGGAAATGACCAACCTGGGTGAACACTGTAGCAAGTGACATTGGTACCCTTCAGTCTCTTGGCCAGCTCGTGGTTGAAGAGAACATTGCACAGTTTACTGTTGCAGTACGCGTGGAAGAACTGCCAGCTGTACCTCCCAGTGCCCAGGTGTTTATTAGTGATAAGGGTATCAAAGTCGATGTTGCCCCAGCGATAGGCCATGGAGCCCAGTGTGACTACACGGCCCCCAGTGCCCTCCTTCAGGCGGTCCAGCAACAGACAGGTCAGCAGGAAGTGGCCAAGGTGGTTGACCCCAAACTCAATACCAAAGCCATCAGCAGTGCGCCCATCCGCCACCAGACCTGAAGGAGAGACCACAGATGGTTCAATAGCCTTTTTCTACTCATGTTTTCTTGCGAATACAATTAAGAGAAAAAAACCTATGACCACGAACCAGCATTGTTAATGAGAAGATCCAGTCTAGCCTCGGTCTTCAGGAAAGTCTCGGTGAAAGAACGCACTGCTTGAAGGCTCCCCAGGTCCAACTGCATGTACACCACATCAGTGCTGCCTGTCTCCTGAAATCACAATTTGTTAGGCCTATATTTTCCAGACGTTATTTTATTGTATTTAAATTGTGTCCCAAATCAAATATTTTCAATAATTTCCTATAAATAGCCTACTATTTGAAAGTATTTTCCTGGGTTAAATGGTGAAATGAATGGGAGTGTATTTGAATCAGTGTATTTGTGTATTTTTTAAATAATTTCTCAATGCATTTCCAAATATATTCCAATATTGACTTCCAAATGCCTTTTAAAGTAATTGAAATATCCTAAATAGTATTTGAATCCAGGTCGGATATTTACAGGCATACAATATTTTCAAATGATAACGTGACATCTAACTAATGAATATTCGAATACAAATGTGGAATTATTGATTATTATAAGATTCTTGTACCCTTTTTATATCACTTATAGCAAGTTCGGCTTTCTCTTGGTTGCGGCATGCCATGATTACTCTTGCACCCCTCCTGGCAAGCTCCAGAGCAGTGGCTTTCCCAATGCCAGTGTTGCCACCTATAGGTAGAACAAAACATTGACATGAAATTGACATAAAATATTAAAATACAATTCGGAGTTCCAGAGGCAAAACAAACCTGATTAAAAACACAAATGAGATAAACATCATAGGCTGCGTGAGACAGACAACACCAATGAATGTATTATTTAGGTAAATATCCTAAATGTTATCAGACTTACAAAGCAGTCCAACATGTTTACAAAGCAGTCCAACATGTTTAAAGGCTAACAAACGTACCTGTTACTATTACAGTCTTCCCTGCCATCGCTGCATTTCCCTTAAATTTGGAGCTTTTGAAAATAGTTTTAACAAGGACAATATACACTGCAACTACAACACCAGTTGCAACTAGTAAAGGTAACATGATGTTTTTTGCCCGGTCGTCGGTGTCCCGACTCAAACTCTACTCGTGGAAGTGCAACCAGTGAATAAAACATAGTTTGTTGCGGAGCAGGCTTTTTGTTAGGTTACCTGCCAGACCTACCTGTCCTACCGGTTCCCTGCTTCCGATTGATCACAGTCAAATATTCTGACCAAACCGGTGTTGATGTGCTTCCCCATTTACTTCGAGAGATCTGTTAATTAAATTGCGTCCCCCACTTCCGATTGATCACGGTGAAATATTCTGACCAAACCGGTGTTGATGTGTTTCCCCATTTACTTCTAGAGATCTATACAATTGCGTCGTAGCAGAAAGGAAGAGGAAGAGGAAGAGAGAGGCCCAAATCGGCGGAAAATCAGTCATTCTCCAGCAGGGGGCATTTTTTCGTTGTTTGCCCACCAAGCAAGGAGTTTTTGAATTAAGGTCAATGAGAGTGTCGAATTTGTTCGACAAAAAAATGAATGGCTTATTTTCTACGTGAGGTTTATCTAATATAAATTACTTAATCCGTAAATTGTTACACTCTAAAAAGAAAAGGTTCCTGGAGTAACCTTTACAGGTTCTTCAATTTTAAATTGTGGGAGAACATCTTTTAATGGATCGTCAACGAATCTTTTGAAGAACCCTTTGGGGTTCACTTATTAACTATCCCCCTCCCCAGCTATTAGTTTTATTAATAATAATAATAATAATAATATGCATAACAACAATAATACAATATTTTTAGTTCTCAGTGTTTATTATGATTTTAGTGGCAAAGCAGAATAAAAAAATCCAAATATGAGGTAAACTCCTAGCAAGTCCAATGGATATATCCTCTGGTGTGGTGATATTAATGTGTTGATGTTCTCCGTTCCCATAGCCAGAATGATTTTGCAGTGCATGGTGATAGACAGGTTTTCTGTTATGTTCATCAGAGGTGTAGGGAGGGTGAAGTCCGTGAATCCTAAAAATAGTAATTGTACAGATGATTAACAAAACATGCACATGACAGAATTCCTACCTTGGTTTTTGTGGTGAATGTGAATGAAAAAAACAGTTTTGATCATGGTTTTCATACACATACTTTGTCCATAATGTAGAGGCCTATGGGATATTCATTGAAGAGGTAGAACCTTTTGGGGGCCATTTTGAGTGCCAAGAACCCTAAGGTTCTTCAAATAACTTTGAGGATCTTAGAAGAACCCTAGTTGAACCCCTAATCTTTGAATGTACGAGTGTACTGACACGTGACATCCCAGCAAGTTTGATAAAAAACACTTTACCGGAAATGTTTTCAGATGGCTCATGGCATTAGGGCTAGTAGCATAGCATCTCTCTCCATGTAATACAGGTGGTTGACGTCAAAAACCCTCATTGAATATTTAAAAATGGGATTACAATAATGAGATGTATCCACCAATTAAAAGAAAGGATAAGTGGGAGCTGGACAGCCCGCTGTGCCGCTGTGTGGACAACGTCTCCCATATTTAGGGAGGAGAGACATGTATATCTTGTCACTATATCCATGGTCTTAGTGTACCTGACACAACCTGTTCTTCTACAACCTGAGAAGGTTGATTGCTCCCCACTACTGGATTCAGAAAATACGAAGAGGGGGAAGAAGAACATCACACAAAAAAATAAGAAGTTAACCTCAGTAATTCAAATTCACTCAGAGCCCTACACAGTGAGTATTTTCTCAGTAGGACTCTGAGGTTTTCTGGATCCTGCACATGGCGAACGGCACCCACAGCACTAGACTGCGGAGCCTCCACCATGACGACCAACACACTCCCACTTTCTTTCACTCTTTTCGCAGCCTAGGAGACAAGCTGGACAGTGCTTAGCCTGGCAATCGTTTCCTTTTTCACCCTAAGAGGGCACTCAGGGGACTCGTGCATGTTCCCCACCACAATTCCAAAATTCGTTGTCCTCTTCTATCTTAGCAAAATGATCAGTCATATCCAGTTTCCTAAAAACACTTGATACATGTTCAAACGCTTTACAGTTTGTACATTGCAATACCCTGGGAACAAATGCTCTTGCACAATAATTCATATAGCCCATCTTAAGATCCTCCTCATCTAAAAACAGTAGCACAGACATACTATCCTCCTTTCTTCCACTGACCATATGAGACAACCGACGAACACCTACTACTCCAGGAATTTCTCTTCATCGTCTCAACTTCAACTTCCCACTGACCCCAGAAATCACTCCCTTAATTGGTGCCCTGCTCTGAAAATTGAAGCAAGTCACCCCTTTCTCCAACATTCTGGTGTGGCCCAACGTGTGCTCCTTTTGATGTTCCAGTACACAGAACGTCAAAACAATTCCACTTCTGGTTACCCTCACGGACTCCCCAGACCCAATGCTTTCTTTACCATCCTTGAAACATCAAACGGATCCCCCATCTTCTTATCAATAAACCGCACTCCCACTACATATGGACTCGTTTTCCACTGTAATTTTAGCTCTCTTTATCTGAGCTTTAGCGACAGTACTCCATCCAGTATTTTTATCAGTTTTGCCACTCCCATTTTTGCTAGCGCCGTCAGACTCAAATTTGACCTCCGCTTCCACCATTTCCTCCTCGTTTGTCTCTCCTCGTTTTCAGCAACACCACACTGACACAACCTGCCTGACCGTGTCTACACTTCTGCGACTTATCGTCACATTGAAAAGATCTAGACGCACAAAATTTGCATTGTAGTCTGAGGTCTGATTGTGTTCAAATCTGGCTGACCAGGAGGTGGTCAGGGACGCATTGTGTGCGGATGTCTCCTAAATCTGGACTCAGGCGAGTCTACATGCATGTAGCAAAAAGTAGGCCTTGGTTTGTAATCTAGTCTTCTCGAACTCAGCAGGGTATTACGTATCTCACCTGGTGTTGAGAACAATAATGAATAGGCTTATCTAGTCTGCTGTGTAAAGCCTTGGAGACTTTTCATCAAACATACATTTCACTAGTAGCCTACAGGGTGCACTTAAAGACTTGGCGTACCTGCCAAAATTTGAACTGTATTGCATTTCTGCACTACAACTTTGACTTTTCACCTACTTCCAAATGCTTAAACTTAAACTGAAAGGTACAGATTTCCAGATTTCCAGCATTGAGTTGGACTTTAATACATATCTGTTCAAAATTATTAGGAAAAGCAACACATTTTCAGGATGTTCCCATCACCCACAAAACCTCACAACATAAAATCTCATCTAATGTAATGTTTCGCCTACAGTCTACACATAGGCTGCGTTTAGACAGGCAGCCCAATTCTTCTTCTTCTTTGAATTTCTATTAGCAGTCTAAATCCAAAGAGGTGTATTAGCGCCACCTACTGGGTGGGGTGAAACAGAGAAACTTTAATACAGTAAAAAGGGAATAGGGGAAGGGTGAAAAACATACTCATAATATGCTTAAACTCATATTGTCCAAGCCCCCCAAAATAACAATAAAAACTCAAATCAATGTACTCCTTCAGTCAGTTTCAAATGTCTCCTCAGATCCCTACACAGGTTTTGGGGCCTGAGAGGGGAGAGTATCTTCTGACAGTATTCTCTGCAATGTTTCAGATCCAATAACCTTTTGCTGCTTTCACAATGATATCCAATTTCTTCGATTTGTATTAGTTTGTCCTTACAATGAATCACCTGAGCAATGAACGCAACAAACTCCATCCTCTTCAGCATTAGTATTTCAGGATCTTTTATCTGATGAATGACATCAACAGGTCATCCACTACCATAGCCTCGTCATATCTACTCTCTTTCAACAATTTTCACTGCCTCCAAATAGGAGACCTGATCGACAGCCCTGATCCTCGCTACATTGATCTGTTTCACCCTGACAGGGCACTCAGTAAACTCTGGAACACGAAAATCTTATATTTTCCCAATAATTGGTCTTTTGAGGGTTTGGCCGTCCGGGATTTCCTTGTCCCATCGCGCTCTAGCGACTCCTTGTGGCGGGCCGGGTGCCTGCAAGCTGACGAAGGTTGCCAGCTGGATGGTGTTTCCTCTGACACATTGCTGCAGCTAGCTTCTGGGTTGACCAAGCAGTGCGGCTTGGCAGGGTTGTGTTTTGGAGGATGCATGGCTCTTGACCTTCGCCTCTCCCGAGTCTGTAGGGGAGTTGCTAACAACTGTAACTACCAATTGGGGAGAAAAATAGTTAAAAAATACAAATATAATTTCTGACAAGGTGAAGCTCAAAGATGTCAACAAATGGATCAGCTAAAGTGACCAGAGCACAACGAACTATCTGTCAAATGTAAATGAGACGGACAATGTGTGAGGAAATGCGAACATGACTAAGTGATATGGAATTACAGATAATATCATCCATGTATGATACACTTGCGTCATCCTCATTCAAGGATACTGTATGTAATTGCAGTATTTCCACTGTTTACCAGACAGTGTCATGTGAGACATATCAATGAATATTGATTCTGACACCTCTCTTATGTCACTGATGGCAGCTTCTGCCCTCTGCTTATCTCGACAGGCCATTTATAACCCTCGCACATCTCCTGGACAGATCTGATGCTGTTGTTTTCCCAATGCCAGTGTTAGATCCTGGAGAGGACACACCCACACGAATCTCGGGTTCATGTCCATCAGTATATATTTTGCAATGTACAATAAATGGCATTCCAAAAAATGTATTGCGCAAAGTAATGTAGAATCAGTCTCATATTACCACCAATAACAACGGTACGTAACATTAGATCGGACACTAACTGACTGTACATGATGATGCAGAATAATTGCCCACCTCAAGTGTCACAAATGGTTTTATAACGAACCAACTCGCCAGTCACGATTACAGTTTTTTCATGCAATTTGGTAGAGCTTTTGCATCTTGGTAGATTGAGATGCCAATTTACAAGGACATAACCTGCGATGAGTCTAGCGCTGACAAAAAGCAGTGTGAATATATTCTGACTGTATGGATTATCTTTCTCTATACATAAGAATGAACAACAGTGGAATTCAAATATATTTATCTATTGCGCAATGAACCTGCCCTTTGACAACATGTGCTGTGTTTTGTCTTGACAGTGAGACTCCTAAGAAAGTTATGCAAAAAGCACGTTATGGATCAAGAATTTGACAAAAATTCACATTTTGCACCACTTAGTGCTTATTTTATCATTACTTAACTAGGCAAGTCAGTTAAGAACAAATTCTTATTTTCAATGACGGCCTAGGAACAGTGGGTTAACTGCCTTGTTCAGGGGCAGAACGACCGTGTTTTACCTTGTCCACTCAGGGATTCGACCTTGCAACCTTTCGGTTACAAGTGCAACGCTCCTTTTGGGTCTCGAACCCTGGTCTCCCAAGCCTTAAACAAAGGTTGCAACACTATCACGCTCCATTTGTTAGAGCATGTCCCCACTAATAACTTTACCAAGTCCCTCACATGTACTGTACATGCCTCTGTGATGGCCTAACAGGCAACATCCCATCCCACTGCTGACACCGGTGTAGCAAACAGCAACGTGCAATGTCCCTTGCAGGTCTCCCATCCCTTAGGCAAGTTTGCTAATTACTGCTCCAATAGGGTTCATTTAGGGGAGATTGTAAACTTCTCACATAGAAACTTCATTGGGAGAAAGGATTTCTTTAACATGCTTTTTACATTTGTATCACAACCCATTTTTGAGAAAGTCATGATTAAAGTGTCAATTTTAGGCCCTTTTTAGACCGATACATGCCTCCTGGAAGACCTTATGATCCATGATACAGACAACATCACAGTCCTTAAAGTGTGCTCTCAAAAATGTAGTATGTCAAGATTCTGAAATACATTTTCCCACATTCATTTATGACCCTGAAGAAGGCTGTGATGCCGAAACGTTGGCAAATAACAAATAAATTACAGGGAGTTTATTTATTTTGATAAATTTATTCACCATAAAAAATATTAATCTGGATATCTAAAAGATGACCTTTGTTGATTTGGGTTATTTTCTCTTGACATTGATTGTAACAATATACTCTTCAAACACATAACATTTCCAGCGTGGCTCTCTGGTCCTTTTAAGATATATGACCCATTTTAAACATCGAAATTTACATTATAGGTCATTAACCAATCACAGATCCATTTTGCCATTCATTGAGCTGGTGGCGCTCATAAAATGTCATAAAATGTCATTAAAAAAAATCATTTCATCAGAATTAGTAGAGAGCCCACTCTAGAAATGTGATGTGTTTTTAGACTAGTATATTGTTCCAACCAATGTCTTGAAATTAACTAAATAAAAAAGGGTACTTTTAAGATATTCATAGTCATATTTTTTATGTTGAATAAATTGTGGAAATGTGTATTTCAGAAGGTAGATATACAGTGGGTATCAATATCTTAAGTATTCACCCCCCTAGGATTTCTTCACATTTTATTGTTACAAAGTGGGATTAAAATGGATTTAATTGTAATGTTCTTAATCAACGGTCTACACATAATAGTCTGTAATGTCAAAGTCGAATAAAAGATCAAACATTTTAAAAATAAAACACTAATATACCTTGATTTGATTAGTATTCACCCCCTTAGTCAATACATGTTAGAATCACCTTTGGCAGCAATTACAGCTGTAAATCTCTAAGAGTTTTGCACCCCTGGATTGTGCAATATTTACCCATTTTTCTTTTCAAAATTCAAGCTCTGTCCAGGTGTTGGAGTTCATAGCTAGACAGCCATTTTCAAGTCTTGCTATAGATTTTCAAGCAGATTTAAATCAAAACGGCAACTTAACCACTCCAAACATTGTCTTCTAAGTTGGTAAGCAACTCCAGTTAAGATTTGGCCTTGTGTTGTTGGTTATTGTTCTGCTGAAATGTGAATCCCCTCCCTGTGTCCCAGACTGAGGAGGGTTTTCCTCTAGGACTTAGCCTGTGCTTAACGACATCTCGTTTCTTTTCATCCTGAAAAACTCCCCAGTCTTTGCCAATGTCAAGCATACCCATACCATGATGCAGCCACCACCATGTTTGACAGTAAAGAGGCAGCTATTCAGTGATGTGTATTGGATTTTCCCCAACATAAGGCATGCATTTAGGCCAAAAAGTGTATTCCTTTGCAGTATTACTTTAGTGCCTTGTTGCATACAGGGTGCATGTTTTGGAATATTTGTATTCTTTTCACTCTGTCATTTAGGTCATCACTGTAGTCACTACAATACTGTGGATCCATCTCAGTTTTCTCCCATCACAGCCATAGGACTCTGTAGCGGTTTTAAAACCACTAATGGCCTCATGTTGACATCCCTGAGCAGTTTCCTTCCTGTCCTGCAGCTCAGTTCAAAAGGACAACTGTATCTTTGATGTGTCTGGGTGGTTTAATACATCCTCACCATAATTACAGACATGCTTCAAAACTTTGGCAACTAGTATTTTTTTAAACCTCCATCTTTGGGCTGGTGTGAATATGTAGGACATGCATGCATAATTGATGACCAGAAGGAGTCTTACCTCAATTAGCCATGAAATCCCTGGTTTGAAAGCAACTGTTTTCTGGAAGCTGTGCTACAACATTTTCCCTCACCTGGGCCAGCCCCCTAGCAATTCTAGCTTCAGCCCCTTACCATTTCAATGGCACCCAGCAGAGCAGGAAAGGGCACAATGACATGGTGCACATATCTGCATGTGACTAGTTCGGGGACCACTTTTGGCTTGTGAGTGCTACAGTACTTTATACAAAGGTATCTCTTTAAAGAGATATTCAATGTTTAATTTGTTATTGCTACCCATCTATCAATCACAGCCCTTTTGAAAAGCTCCCTGGTCTGTGTAGTTGAAATTCAATACTTGACTGAAGGACCTTGCATGGGGGACAGAGGAAGGGGTAGTCATTCAAAAACCATGTCAACCCCTATTATTTCATACAGTGAGCCCATGTAACTTGTTAAGCCAAAATGTACTCATGAACTAATTTATGCTTGCCTAAACAAACGGGGGTGAATACTTATGCAACAACTCTATTTCATTTATTAATTTGTAGAATTTTATTTTCACTGAAATGAAGCATCTCGTGTAGATCAATGACAAAAAAAATAAAATCCATTTCCATCCTACTTTGTAATGCAACAAAAATGTGAAAAAAATTCCAAAAGGGATGAACACATATGATACCCACTGTATTCCATATAATAGAGTTACACTATGAGGAGTATAATGACAAGATGTCTATTATGTACAGTTCAGACATCAGGTCTTACAGAAGGAATGTATAGGTCTAGAAACAGCCTAAAATGGCCACTTTCTTGATAAAAAAAAAGAAGTTTGTGATACAAAATGTAAAAAAACATGTCAAACATCCTTCCTCCCAATGTGAGAATTGCCAGAACAATCGGATACCAAAAATATTTTTGGGCTATGCTGGCATGGAATCGCCCAATTGGTTGTTAGCAACGAATGAAATGACAGAAGCCACGGTCTTCACTGACGCTTAAAAATCTTTAGGTATTTACAGTGACTATGACAGACAAGAAACCAAGTCAAAGTTGCTTTGTATTTACAGAGTACATGACAAAGTTCAGATGAATTATTTCTAAAATCAGACACTTGAAAAAAAAAAAAAAAAAACTGGACTAAAACTTTTGAAAACTACTGCACCAAATTCACATGAAGCACTGGAAAGATTTAAAAGCCAAAATGGCCATAATTGAAGTTTGCATACAGAATCCTATGCTTCCTTGTTCTATGTTAAAATTATTCTTAATCATGTATATTGTGTGTGTGTGTGTATTTCAACACACAAAACCATGTATACAGCATGTATAAGCATGGATGTGTACACGTATGTTTGAATATAGTGCTACTGTAGTGCAATTAGTAGCAAAACAAACATGTGAACCCAACTACATTTACAGATACAGTACACAAACTAAATTTATAAAAAGTAAATAAAAGTTGCATTTTCAGAGAAAAAAGAAGAAGTTTATGCCATCATTACTGGCAAAAATAGAATGATTGGAGTTCTTTACAAGTATGCTGGAAACCTGGTGAGGTTTACGTTTCTTCACATAATGTCAACGATAAACCATCCCCCTTTTTCAAAGCCAATTCAAAAACTTTCAGAAAATTGTCCAGTTACAAAAAATAACAATATAAATTGTATGTGCAACTTGCCCACAAAATCTGAGACTGAAAAATACTTCATTTCATGCAAATGTTGTAACATCAAAAAAGCGCTCTCTTTTTGATGCAGTATACAAGTATAGCTGCTGAGGCTGGTTCTTGTTGCTGAGGGGACATGATTGGGCTAGGGGACAGGGTTAGGGTGCAGCACTGGCATTTGGTGGAGCTGGGAGGTGGACGTGTGCTTGTCAGAGGGTTCTGTTCCCTCCTGGGACTGGGGGGTGGCAGTGGTGGTAGTTGGGTTGTTAAGGGTTTCCTCTTTGGGCTGCTTGCAGGCAAACTCTGTAATACTGAAGACAAACTGCATGCAGCCCAGCTTGATGAAGCTGCCATGATGGAGCAGGGCAGTGCCCTCCCAGCCTGCTCCACTGCCCCCGATCAGACTGGAGCTGCTGGCCTTGCAGTCGCAGCAGTGGCTAGAAGGAGTCACCTGACACGGTCTCATCACCCCCTCCTCTAGCACCATGGGCTCCGCTGCCCCTTCCTCTTCCTGCTTCCTCCTCTTGCAGCGCTCTGCAGGTTACAAGCATCACAAAACACTCAGACCTTTGAACACCATCACCTGCCTCTGCTTTAACAACATTAGGAAACATGGCATGTCAGAGCATGGCCCTTTATCAGAGGTAAATGTTAATTCCTTCCTGTTTCTAGAAGAGGCCATGAGAGGAGCTCCACTCACTGATAATGTTCTGCACTTTGGAGACCAGGCTGCTGGAGGGGCTTGGCCCAGTCTTCTCAGAGAAGTCACAGGAGTACAGCACATTGTCCACCGTAGTCCCATGTTCACTGTAGTTGAGGAGCTCATACTGCTTGGTGTTCTGATCAAGGCAAGAGCAGTTACAGAATGAAATATTTAATTCACAGAGCAGCTTCTAAAACGAATCCCCGAAACAAGAAAAAATAGTTATCAAATGTATTTATACTCTATTTCTTCACAGTTCACAAATTATTGTAAAATGTATTCCAAAACCAAGTACATGTTTAAATGTGAAATGACCCACTCACCTCATCATAGAAGATACAGGCATGTTTTCCTGAAACATAATTACAATGACCATAGTTTGTAAGGCACACGTCCATGTCAGCGCCTGCAAATAACAAGACATAACCTCAAGTCAGCAAAATCTGCCAGGGATGAAAGACACCTTTACATGAATGGAAGGTCCTGTTATTGGGTCATGCTGTGTTATTTGGGATTGGGAGTGAATCTTACCATTTCCTATGTACAGGCTTCTGTAGCACATACGGACAGCTCCTCCTTTCCCAGTCAAAGGATAAAACACAGCCCTGGCCTGAATATTCTTGTTTTGTGCTGAGAAAGAAGATAACAAATTCTCTTCCTCACAATGCTGCAATATACAAAGCAGTCAAATGTAACAATACAGGATAAACTAACTAAGGGATGATTTTACAAACATAAAAGGGGGATAGAAGTAATGGACATCAATATAAATGGACAGAATAATAGGAGTGAAGATGGTAAGGTTAGTGAGGGAATGGACAGTGAGTCAGTTAGGTAGAAATATAGGGAATACAAAATGGTGTTGATAATGAACAAGATTCTCTTACCTTCTGTAGGCTGGGGTTGTGGAACAGGAGGTAGGCTGATACAGCTGCTCTGTGGAGGGGAAGGGGCTTTAGGCCCAAACAGCTGCTGGATCCTCTGCCAGGCCAGGAGTTCAATGAACTTCTCATCCAGACTACTCATCTGAATCTCTGGAAAATTATCATGTTAGCAAAAAGAGAATGAATTCAGTGTGAATCCAACTTTTCCTCACCAATCTAAAAATATGTGTCTTATTAAAATCAGGTGAGACTTACCACCATGGCAGTCTGCCACAGCCTTCAGACGGCTGGACAGGTCTACCATAGAGAAAGAGCTGGGGAGCAGAGGACCACTCCTGGTGGTCACAGCATCACGACTGACTTTCCCATCTGCTGGTGGGGTGGAGCCCAGCTTGGTCATCCTCTTGATCTGGTATGGTGCTCTGGGTGGAGTGAGGGCACAGGACCCCACAGTGCTGCTGCTACTGGTTAGAGCAGGGCCTTGTGTGCCTGGGGAGGGTCTGTGAGGTGGAGAGGGGCCTCTGAGGTCTGGTTTGAAGGGACAGGTGGATGAGGAGGCCGTCCCTTCACAGGGTCTTAAGAGGGTGTTCTCGGTCTTGACCACAGCTTTACCAGTGTGGTTGGGTGACTCCGGGCTGGAAGCTGCTGGTGTCTGAGGAACAGCCCTATCAAGACCTGAGGGCTCTCTCAGCTTGTGGAGGTTGTCCTGTCTGCAGGCCTCTGGACTCCCATTGGTCCAAGCCAGCTGCTCCTCCAGGGGACCGTTAACATTACTGGGCCCACAGTTGTGACAAGGCTTCTCTGTACACATGCTACACTTCCCTTCCTTGAGTGCAGGCGCCCCCTGGGGGCAAACTGCTGCATTGTCAGCTTTAGGCTTGGAGGCTGGCGACTCAGTCTGGTTAGAAGTGCACACAGCACTAGCCTCCTCTGCTGTGACACAGGGTTTGATGTCGGCCATGTCCGTCTTCCCAGAGTCCCATTCGGACGACAGCTTCTGCTTGGCTGACAGATGTCTCACTATGCTGCACTGGAGTGTGATGACGTCTCTGAGCCACTAGGAGACAACAGAACACATTCAATCAGTATTAAAGATGTGGGATTTGTTTACTCTCATGAGACATTGTATATCACTGCTGGGTAACACACCAGTTACCTACCTCCTGTTGCTCATCCTCACTGGTTAAGTGCTGAGAGGGTGTAAAGTGCTGCTGAGGGGGTTCTGAACTGCTGTTACAGACCAGCTCCCCGTTGCGGATCCCTGCCGGGGCAATCATGGCCGGGGGACACTTGTACTGGGACTTTATAGAATCAGGGACCTGTCGAGAGACACGCACACAAGATGCGTCTAGTTACAAGATGTGACAACAGTGAACACAGTGGTGTGTTATACATGTCACCTCATCTGTCAGAGGAAGCACTGTTGTAACCCACAGTAGTAGTACAGAGACTAGCAGGCTGACCTTGAGGGTTTTCTTCAGCTGTGTGTGGGCTCCTCGGCGGACAGGGGTGTTGAGACGATGCACCCGCTGCAGGAAGTCCACCTTGACGGCATGCTGGGACATCCTGTCCTGAAACTGGTCAAACAGCTGGCAGCGACCGCTCAACGGCAGGTTCCTCTGCTTCAGCTGGGAGAGAGGGGCACAATCAGGTCAATACCATTAAAACAACATCAACACGTTTTCAATACGTAGATGTGACCATAAAAGAAAAAGTGGTTTGTACAGGCTTTAGGTTACTTACCACCATGTGTTCTATGTGATTGGGACACATCCACTTGCCCACAGGCATGGCAGTAAGAGGGGGGTCCAGACAGTCCATGTGGAACAGGAGAGGGCAATAGTCACACTGGATTAATGGTGCCAACCTGCAGCTCCTACAGCACAGAGGAGATTCACAAAAACACGGGTTAGATTTACGGCAGACAAATCAACTGCAAAATATCCTCAAAATAGATCTAGGGGTAGTCTGCTCTAATAGTTTAGTGGAAAGAGGGGATCACTTGAGGGCCAGAGACTAATGGATTTCCAACCCAGACTTGCTAGTTTTCCATCCAAATGGCGGAGTGTGAGGTGGAGCTCTCGGGCTCCAAGCCCTGGGAGTCGTCCTCCACGTCTAGCATGTGATCATCCATGTCATTCATGCGAATATTCTAAAATATGCATAAAGAAAACATGTACATTTCCCTGCAGTGGGGTTCCCACCAAACCGACTTGTTGCAGATAAAAAACAGCGCTTGCTAGTGAACATAACGAGATCATTATGGAGAAGAGCGAGAAAATGTGTACTTGTCAAATGGCTGTCAAGTGTCGATGATCATGTCACCAGCATAATGTCACCTTGATATTTGTTGGAAAGAAGCATCAAGCTCATAACATGCACTTTCAACGCCCCGTGAAGTTCATCACAACTTAATTCATATGTAGCCTAGCCTAATAAACTGCATGGTTTCCTGAGTCGTAGTGGGAGGATCTCACACACACACACCATTGCGACTCCTAGTTTTCAATATGATATCAGTATTTTCGCATGAAGGCATTTCCACCGCCATTTATCACATAATACATTTTACGGACAATTTTTTTTTTATGTCAAATTAACAAATTCTCTTGGCATTTATAAAATTATACCAACATTTCCTGTTTACATCACAGCTGCAGTGATTTTTATTTTATACAGAATGACTTTACTTGCATGAAAACTGTGGATGGAAATGTGGTTACTGTCTGGAATCCTGGCAGTCACTGTCTGTGGCAGAGACCCTAAGCCAAGCCCCATCATTCCAGAATATATAAAATGCTCAGTGAGATAGTTTGAATTCCCCTTTCTCTCTGGCCAGCCATGTGGTTGTGCATTCTGTGGTATTCCTGAATAGCCAAGGCTCTGATGCCAGCACAGAGGCACTCTAGAGAGTGTGGTAAGTAAACACAAAAAAACGAAACTACAGAACATTTTGGTACATTGCTGAAATAAACGTCAAGACAAACTCTACAACCCCTCTAAAGAATATTTAAAAAATAAAAAAGGGTCAGTCATATATATATATATATATATATCTCCCCCCAGAAAAAGGAAAGCAAACACCTAATAAACACATGTACAGTGCATTCGGAAAGTATGCTTATGTTATAGCATTATTCAAAAATTGATTAACTAAAAACATTTCTCAATCTACACTCAATCATAATGACAAAGAGAAAACAGGTGTTCAGAAATGTTTGTCAATTTATTAAAAATAGAAAAAACCCAGTAATACCTTACATAAGTATTCAGACCCTTTGCTATGAGACTAAAAATTGAGCTCAGGTGCATACTGTTTCCATTGATCATCCTTGAGATGTTTCTACAACTTGATTGGAGTCCACCTGTAGTAAATTCAATTGATTGAGAAAGGCACACACCTGTCTATATAAGGTCCCACAGTTGATAGTGCATATCAGAGCAAAAACCAAGCCATGAGGTCGAAGGAATTTCCCGTAGAGCTCCGAGACAGGATTGTGTCGAGGCACAGATCTGGGGTAGGGTACCAAAACATTTCTGCAGCATTGAAGGGGAGAAGGGCCTTGGTCAGGACCAAGAACCCGATGGACACTGACAGAGATCCAGAGTTCCTCTGTGGAGAACCTTTGAAAAGGACAACCAGCTCTGCAACACTTCACCAATCGGGCCTTTATGGTAGTGGCCAGACAGAAGCCACTCTTCAGTAAAAGGCACATGACAGCCCGCTTGAAATTTGCCAAAAGGCACCTAAAGGACTCTCAGACCATGAGAAATAGGATTCTCTGGTCTGATGAATCCAAGATTGAACTTTTTGGCCTGAAGGCCAAGTGTCACATCTGGAGGAAACCTGGTACCATCCCTACGGTGAAGCATGGTAGAAGCAGCATCATGCTGTGGGGGTGTTTTTCAGCAGCAGGCACTGGGAAACTAGTCAGGATCGAGGGAAAGATAAACGGAGCAAAGTATAGAGAGATCATTGATGAAGAGTGCTCTGGACCTCAGAATGGGGCAAAGTTTCACCAGGGGTGGCTTCGGGATAAGTCTATGAATGTCCTCGAGTGGCCCCAGCCAGAGCCCGGACTTGAACCCGATCAAACATCTCGGTAGACACATGAAAATAGCTGTACAGCGACACTCCCCATCCAACCTGACAGAGCTTGAGAGGATCTGCAGAGAAGAATGGGAGAAACTTCCCAAATACAGATGTGTCAAACTTGTAGCGTCATACCCAAGAAGACTAGAGGTTGTAATCACTGCCAAAGGTGCTTCAACAAAGTAATGAGTAAAGGGTCTGAATACTTACAGTGGGGCAAAAGAGTATTTAGTCAGCCACCACTTAAAAAGATGAGGCCTGTAATTTTCATCATAGGTACACTTCAACTATGACAGTGAAAATGAGAAGAACAAAAATAGTTTGACCTTTGTCATTACCAACAAGGGGTATATAACAAAGTATTGAGAAAAACTTTTGTTATTGACCAAATACTTATTTTCCACCATCATTTGCAAATAAATTCATTTAAAAAAATCTGGTAACGAGTGGAGGACAGAGGAGCCTCTTAAAGAAGTTACAGGTCTGTGAGAGCCAGAAATCTTGCTTGTTTGTAGGTGACCAAATACTTATTTTCCACAATGTGATTTTCTGGATTTTCTCTCTCTCATTTTGTCAGTCATAGTTGAAGTGTACCTATAATGAAAATTACAGGCCTCTCATTTTTAAGTGGGAGAACTTGCAAAATTGGTGGCTGACTAAATACTTTTTTGCCCCACTGTATGTAAATATGATATTTCAGTTTATTGTTTATACATTTGCAAAAATGTGTAAACCTGTTTTTGCTTTGTCATTATGGGGTATTGTGTAAATTGATGAGGGGAAAAAATGATGAATACATTTTAGAATAACAATTTTCTTGGGGCAAAAGGTCAGAACTTCTGAATGCACAGATATACATGTATATAGCACCCCTTGTGTGCACTTATGATAATACGGTATACACATGTACAGAAACGGTATGATGTATGAAAATGTTAATATCACCCAACAGTAGTATACTGTATATTTTCATACTAAACCATGCAATAATTTACATGCCTTTTAAATGTGTCAAAACAGCTGTGAAATAATGTGTGATCTGCATATAACAGGGTAAAGTATCTCCTTTCTGGATTTGTTCGCAAAGCCTAGTAATGTATGTAACATCTGGTAGCACAAAATCCCAGTTAGCCTACACAAAAACATTTGGTTTATTAAAAGAAAGGCACTGATATATGGTTATTAAAACAATGGTCTTGCTGTACCTGCCACAGGGATAGCAGACCTTCACCGGTAGTGGGACCAGCCCATTGTGGTCCAGCTCATGCTGCAGTCGCTTCACATTCTTCCCTGTCATTTCATCTCTCCTCCTTTTTTTACTGGTTCCTGGAAGTGCAGTTGTGCAGGTGAGCTCATTGGGAAGCTGAAACTGCGTGGGGTTCCTCTCCATGGCTGCTGCTATCAGAAGATCAAAGGGCCTCTTGAGGTGTGGGGTGGAGCTCTCGGGCTCTGAGCCCTGCGAGTCGTCCTCCACGTCTAGTATGTCATCATCCATGTCGTTCTGCTCCGAGGGCGTGGCGGTGTCTGTTGAGGCGGTGGAGGTTGGGGTGTTGGGTCTACTGCTGGGCCTCCTCTCCAGGAGACGGACCTGGGCCACAGCTGCAGCTCTCAGGCCTGTGGTGCCTCCAACTGCTGCCGTGGGGTCCAGCCTCAGGGTGCCTGGGGCCAGCTCGAACTCTGCTGCAGGAGAGGGAGACTGCTTAGACAGCTGGCGGTCCAGCAGACCATTCATCTGCTCCTTCTTTATCTCCCGCTTCTATGACACAAGAAACACAACGTGTTAACAGTCTGAACAGCCCTGATTAAACCAGTCTCAAACTATTTTTGATTTTTATTAGGATCCCCATCAGCCGACGCCAATGGCGTTAACTAGTCTTACTAGTGTCCAACATATAAAGAAAATTACATTACATACAAAAGACTTAACAAAGCCATGCAATCTCTATAGACAAACATTGGTAGTAGAATGGCCTTACTGAAGAGCTCAGTAACTTTTGACGTGGCACTGTCATAGGATTCAAACGTTCCAAAAAGTCAGTTTGTCAAATTTCTGCCCCGGTCAACTGTATGTCAAATCAAATAAAAAATCAAATCAAATTTTATTTGTCACATACACATGGTTAGCAGATGTTAATGCGAGTGTAGTGAAATGCTTGTGCTTCTAGTTCCGACAATGCAGTAATAACTAACAAGTAATCTAACTAACAATTCCAAAACTACTGTCTTATACACACAAGTGCAAGGGGATAAAGAATATGTACATAAAGATATACGAATGAGTGATGGTACAGAGCGGCATAGGCAAGATGCAGTAGATGATATCGAGTACAGTATATGCATATGAGATGAGTATGTAAACAAAGTGGCATAGTTAAAGGGGCTAGTGATACATGTATTACATAAAGATGCAGTAGATGATAGAGTACTGTATATACGTATACATATGAGATTAATAATGTAGGGTATGTAAAAATTATATTAGGTAGCATTTTTTAAAGTGGCTAGTGATATATTTTACATCATTTCCCATCAATTCCCATTATTAAAGTGGCTGGAGTTGAGTCAGTGTGTTGGCAGCAGCCACTCAATGTTAGTGGTGGCTGTTTAACAGTCTGATGGCCTTGAGATAGAAGCTGTTTTTCAGTCTCTCGGTCCCAGCTTTGATGCACCTGTACTGACCTCGCCTTCTGGATGATAGCAAGGTGAACAGGCAGTGGCTCGGGTGGTTGTTGTCCTTGATGATCTTTATGGCCGTCCTGTAACATCGGGTGGTGTAGGTGTCCTGGAGGGCAGGTAGTTTGCCCCCGGTGATGCGTTGTGCAGACCTCACTACCCTCTGGAGAGCCTTACGGTTGTGGGCGGAGCAGTTGCCGTACCAGGCGGTGATACAGCCCGCAAGGATGCTCTCGATTGTGCATCTGTAGAAGTTTGTGAGTACTTTTGGTGACAAGCCAAATTTCTTCAGCCTCCTGAGGTTGAAGAGGCGCTGCTGCGCCTTCTTCACGATGCGGTCTGTGTGGGTGGACCAATTCAGTTTGTCTGTGATGTGTTCCATCGATGTGGATAGGGGGGTGTTTCCTCTGCTGTTTCCTGAAGTCCACAATCATCTCCTTAGTTTTGTTGACGTTGAGTGTGAGGTTATTTTCGTGACACCACACTCCGAGGGCCCTCACCTCCTCCCTGTAGGGAGTCTCGTCGTTGTTGGTAATCAAGCCAACCACTGTTGTGTCGTCCGCAAACTTGATGATTGAGTTGGAGGTGTGCGTGGCCACGCAGTCGTGGGTGAACAGGGAGTACAGGAGAGGGCTCAGAACGCACCCTTGTGGGGCCCCAGTGTTGAGGATCAGCGGGGTGGAGATGTTGTTGCCCACCCTCACCACCTGGGGGCGGACCGTCAGGAAGTCCAGTACCCAGTTGCACAGGGCGGGGTCGAGACCCATGGTCTCGAGCTTGATGACGAGCTTGGAGGGTACTAGGGTGTATGTGCTGTTATTGTGAAGTGGAAACGTCTAGGAGCAACAACAGCTCAGCTGCGATGTGGTAGGCCACACAAGCACACAGAACAAGCCCGCCGGGTGCTGAAGCGCGTAAAAAAAGAACCCGTCCTCGGTTGCAACACTCACTACAAAGTTCCAAACGGACTCTGGAAGCAACGTCAGCACAAGATCTATTCATCGGGAGCGTCATTAAATGGGTTTCCATGGCCGAGCAGCCGCACACAAGCCTAAGCTCACCATGCACAATGCCAATCGCCGGCTGAAGTGGTGTAAAGCTTGCCACTATTGGACTTTGGAGCAGTGGAAACATTCTCTGGAGTGATGAATCATGCTTCACCATCTGGTAGTCCGGACTAATCTGGGTTTGGCAGATGCCAGGAGAACGCTACCTGCCTGAAAGCATACTGCCAACTGTAAAGTTTGGTGGAGGAGGAATTATAGTCTGGGGGCGTTTAATTTATGAAATTCTAGAAGATGATGTGTTTCCAGCTTCTTGGAAACAGTTTGGGGAAGGACTTTTCCTGTTTCAGCATGACAATGCTCCTGTGCACAAAACGAGGTCCATACAGATTTCTTTTTCTTTGAGATTGGTGTGGAAGAACATGACAGGCCTGCACAGAGCCGTGACCTCAACCCCATCGAACACCTTTGGGATGAATTGGAACGCCGACTGCGAGCCAGGCCTAATCGCCCAACATTAGTGCCCGACCCCACTTATGCTTGTGGCTGAATGTAAATAAGTCCCTGCAGCTATGTTCCAACATCTTGTGGAAAGCCTTCCCAGAAGAGTAGAGGCTCTTATAGCAGCAAAGGGGGGGACCAACTCCGTACTATGTCCATGATATTGGAATGAGATGTCGACAAGCACAAGCAAGAGTCCACATACTTTTGGTCATGTAGTGTATATGACAGTACATACACACAAAAAGTAGGTCACATATCCAAATGACAGAAGCAGTCTACATAACACCACCACAAACTTCCCATGTCTTAACATAGATTTGACTCACCTTCCTACGCACCATGCAGCGATGACACATCCAGTCTCCAGGGGGCAGCATCTCCTTACTCAGAGGTGGGTTGCTGCAGGAAGTTCAAAGCAAATCAGCAATTCATAACGTCCAATGCCCTCACAATGTAACCTGGTTTACAAGTTCCAGAGTATGGCGTGAAGGATATTTTCCTACATTGAAATAACTGGAAACTGTGGAGACCTGTAGCTGATGAAAGCCAGGGGAGAGGGAATTAATTCAAAGGGCTCTTTTTGGGCAGAGTGCCAAGGTCCCTGGGCACAGTCTCACAGTTCCGTGGCAAAGGTATGTGTTGAATCTATTGAAAAGGATGTTGGTCCAAAACCAACATCGACTCATTCAAGCTTTCCAAGAAAGACCCGACTGCAGTGATTTAAAAAGAGGAGCACTACCATAATAAATAAACAATTCACTTTCCTCAGCAAAAACCTTTCATGCTCTATGAAACCGTTGAGGCAACAATCCAAGGGCATTGATAACACTATCCTAGAAGGAAAACAACAAAAATTAACTGTCGAACTGTAGTCCAGGCTAAGGGTAGAAAGGCCCTGGGAGGTGCTTCATGACACCAAACAGCAGCCCTGATCTGCTCAGGCCACTGTCCCAGTAGCACATGCCATGGTTAATGATTATTTATACCGTCAATGAGGCAGCACACTGCAGTCAGGTTCCCTGAGCTCCTCATTGCCTCAGCAGAAAGCTCAACTAAACCTCGCCAACATCTGCAAGCTCATTAAATACTGGAAATGGCTGTTAGGAGAGTAGTAAGTGGTGTGTGGACTGGAGAATGAGCTAAATGTATGCCAAAAAATATGTCTTCCTTGACTGAAGAGAAGCATGGCTAAGTAGCTAAGTGCAGAATTTAGTGCACACATGTCTTCTGCACATAAAATGGTCAACAACACACGCTACAGTAGTTATATACAAGTACAAAGCTACAGAGTTTTAACATGTAGACCCAACCAATAGGGCGGCGGAATAAACACCATGTAGACCTAACCAATAGGGTGGCAGAATACACGTCTCCCGGTGTTGAAAAACTGAACTACAGCTCCACAATGTGGCAACTATTGTGCATTAGTTTAGCTGACAATGGTCAACTGCTTCCCACAAAGTTAAGTCAACCACAAATGCTGCCTTGCACCTTGGTAGGAACACTGGGAAGTCATTACTGTAAATGGAAAGATATCAATCATAAACATACCAGCACTGTAGATGAAAGGCGGCGGGACAATGATCACAACAGAGGAGGTCGCCCCCCTCTCTGCAACTGTCACAGGTGTCGTGATTCGTGGCTCTCCCCGCTCTCCGTGCGTTTTTATCTGGTTTGCGACCTTTTTTTTCTCCATCTTCAGACTTGGGAGGCGCGAGCAATGCTTGTATTTGCTACAAAGTATCAGCAAACGAGTACAGGGATACATTTGATTATCTGCATTGTTGCACAATATCTACTGTAGTGTCAAGTCTGCCACACAACAACAAACCAATTTAATGAGCTAGCTACAAAGTAACACCTTCAGTCAATGGTTTGACTTGATACTTTTCGATGACATGACTTCTGGCAGAGGTTAGCTCGAGAGCAATGGCGTCCTGTAGAGTTAGCTAGAAAGCTACCTACAAACGTTGGCCACTGGGCCCGAACCATCTACCTAGCAAGCTTCTACTAGAAATCACAACAAAAAGAGAACAAAAAACGTGTAGTTATTTTCTCACCATGATAGTAATAGTAAAGGCTTTACCTGCATAAGACCACCAGAAGTGTCAAGATCGTAGACAATCGTTGGGGTCTCCATTTTATCCCACATTCAAACACAGCCGAAGTGAGCAAGCAATCAGCTCTGTTTAACGAATACTTCAAGCAATGTCTGACAAGAGGTGATATCCTCACTGTCAGCAGATTATTTCCCAAACAACGCTGTCTTGAAAAAAAAACAAGTTCCTATTGGTTAGTTTGCTAATTGTTAGTGAAATGGAGAACACACTGTTGATCCCAGTAAGATCCAAAGCCTCCCTTCAGTTCAAAGACGAAGTCCTTTCTTCATGAAATCCTTGGCTTAGCTAGCTAACGTTAGCATGGTTGTCCTTAATAGTTTCTCTTCCGCTTCGTTGTCCCAACTGTGTAATGCAAAAAGACAAAACAGTACTTCTCTTGTTGCCAAATTGGAGAAAAGATAAGGTACAATACCACAGATATTCGGCTTTTGGACTTACTACTGAGGCCTAGCTTTGTACATTATGGTGCTTGTCCCTACGCCGGTGGTTGAAGCTAACGTTAGCTATGATGCTGTTTATAGAGGCAGAGGCATATCTGTTCCCTTCCATATTAAATACGGCTATAAAATAACACAGTTTCTCACATACCTGACATATACTTGCAAATAGATGAAGTACTGTCCTTGTATACGGGTAAAAACAGTGCCGAAACTCTAGAAAGCGAAACGGTTATTGTTGTTGTGAAGAAACACTAGCTAGCTTGCTAAGCATCACCCCTGATACTGCTTCCTTCAGCCTCACCACGGAGTTGGCGCAAAGTTGCGTAGAACGACGTTTTGAGCATGCGCACTGTTCTTGGTAGAAGGCAAACATGGGCGTTTCGGGTAGCAGCTTGAGCTTTGAGTACAAGGAACACGATAACCTAGAACATAATCAAAATATTGTCATCCGTGGGAAATAATTGTCATAAATCATATCAGGAATTTGGTTGTTCTGTTAGGGTGAACAATGATTGCAAGCTTATTGACTTTGGCAACTGTAACTGGCCAGAAAACAAACGACTCATAATTCCCTTGTTCCAATAGTAAATCTGCATCCTTCTATTTGTCCTACCGACGAGGGGGTAGTCTAGGCCCAGTATAAATTCCATTCAATCTTGCTATTGACTATTCCCAGGAATCCTCATAAGGGTGTTGTCCTTTTCAATTTTAATTAAGGGAAATCATGGAATAAATTAGAAATGGACCAATTATATTAATGAGGATTTATTTAAATTGGTGAAAATGATCATTTCCAAAAAGTCCTGGAGCTCTTGATTTAAGTGGGCCTACATTCAATAATCTGTCCCAACAATCTTCTAAAATGTATTTTCCTTACCTCTATTCACTCACAGTTACAGAGAGAAATCTGAAAATGGGCAGCCCTAATGGCGTTAGTTTACTCACCTTACTTGCAGTGGTGATTTTAGCACGTAAATCTTGGTGGGGTAAAAAATACAAAAAGTGGGATGCATGCACTATAACGGCAACAAACTGTTAGAGCCTACATAAAGCTGTCCCAACAGCAGTCCCAACATCTTACCACTGCTACACCTGGCTAACAGCGGAGCCTTGTCTGGTAGCGAAACAGTTCATTTAGCCTCATTTACTGCCTTTAAAAAAAACATAGCTGATATGGCTGACTTGTTTAAACAAATGTGTTTCTAATGACAATTGAGATGTATAAACTATGGCATAAAGGGATGACGAGCGGATAAGAAGTAATCTGTAATTTCAATTAAGACATTAATGAGCGAGCTAGGATTGAAGTAACGTTAGTCAATATAAATATTTGTTTAGATATTGAAATGTACAGTGACAGAATTCAGAACATGGGCTGTTCTTAAAGTGTTCTCCCCGTACACCAAGTCAGAACCGTAGGATAAATAAAGGGAGCATATAAGCAGACAATGAAAGCTCTTACAACATTCTGTGGTTACATTTCTCTTAAACAGGTTATAGGCTAGATGTGCACCACCAAGTCAGAACAGTAGGCAAAATTAAGAGGGGTAAATAGACCAAAGTATTAGGGTGAAGCCCACAGGCCACTAACATCTTACTACACAACATACACTTAGCATTACTTTCTTAGCTACAGTATACATATCTCCCTGGCATATTACATCATTTATGCAGCAACATACAATACAATTTTGGACTCACCTTGTTGTGCTGTGCTCACTTGAAAAGGAAGGTGGCGCGGCGGACCTTCGTGAGCAAATTTTGTCATCAAAGTCTGGCATTCTCTGGATTTATGTTGCTTTCAAAACATCTGGAGGCAGGATTTACAATTCCGAGTTGGATGACCATTCAAAACGTATTTTTCCAGTCGGAGCTTGTTTATTCCCGACTTCCCAGTTGTCTTGAACTCACTGATGTCAAGTTTTCGCAGTTCCGAGTTAACAGTTGTTTTGAGCGCGGCACAAATCATGCTTCATTGAAAGCTTGGCCGGTGTTGAAAGTTTATCATTTTAAACTTGGAAAAGAGCCCCTTGATCCCAGATTTGAGGCACACAGACACTGTCACTGATTCCTTTCAAGCCACTCATTGAATTTGCGATTTCCAACTTGTTGTGTAATGTTTATGTCCAATGGCCGAAGAGCACCGATACGTTTTATTTATAATTTCTCTTCATTATTTCTCTTCATATGATAAGGATTCAAAAGGATTTGCCAGTAGATAGTCAACTTTATTCATGATGAATACTGCTAGCTAAGATTTAGAAAGTATGATGTTGACATGATCAGTCCAATCAAAGCTGCTGTACATATAATGTGATTTGATGTCATGTTATCTGTTGCCAATGACCTTGAGCCTTCTTGGATGGGCACTTCTAACTCTATGGCAGCATCCGAAGGTCTAGAATTTTCGAGGTCTCCTCTTAGACTTTGCGGTGAAGTAGTGTCCCCATGAGTGCTGACTTGCACCACCACCACAGAAAGCACTGAGCTTTCTTACTCAAGAAAGCTCAGTGGAGCCGCCTTACTCAAGAAAACAAAAAAGAGACCGTGTTTGTATGCTTCTTTATTAACTCAATGATATATATTATTATTTTTACATTGTTTGCAAACTGATATGTGACAAGTATTAATGCCAGAATAACATGCAAAACAAGCATATATTTTGTGTTATTTGTAAAAAAAAAAGAATAATGTGGGGCTCAAAACAGGTGGGGCAGCCCAGAATCATGGGTCGCCACTGCTTACCTGGTATATTAATCCATCCAAAATCAATCCCTATGGAAATGCATGCAAAAATATGGATATCCTGGAGAGGAATTAGGCAGTGTGTGAGTGCATAAATAAAGTTGTGAAAACTGTAAACTGAGATTACATTCATAATGACAACCCCCCCCCCCAAAAAAAGGCAAACTTGTGGCACCCACAATAATCTTCAGCTTTATTTAAAAATGTTAGAGTAAAAAACCGTGCATAACTTATTTATAAAATGTATTAGTATTTAATATCATGGTGTTTATCACATCTATTTCACAAGAAATTAAAGACAAACACAAAGGTAAATAGATATCTTGCCAACTTTATTAGTATTATTCTTCTCTTTTAACATACCCAAAGTCAATTGACTGACTCACTCATGTAAAGGTGCATTTCACATTTATTTTGGACCATCAATGCAATCAATCAGCAGGATATGACAGTTCTCTGTCAGAAAAGGTTCTTAATTTCTTGCAATTCTCTAAATAGTTTTTAAACGATCTGACTCTCTGGGAATATTTCACAGTAATGCAGTTCTTTTTATTCAGATTTTGAGTAATAAAATATACACCCACCCTACAACTTACTCTGAATTTACAATTGTTGGGCAATCATCGTTTTGTATTAAACAGTGGGGTCCGGAATTATTGAGAACCTTGATAAAGATGAGCAAAAATGACTGTATAAAATAAATTATTAAAATACTAAGTTAAATTATATACAAAAAAATTAACAAGTAATGTAATATTTTTATCTCAAAAAGGTAGGAGTCAAAATGAATAAGACTCCTGTTTTCAATACCTCACCTTGCAAGGATAACGACAGCCTTTAAAACAAATATTTTACGAGTTGGAAAACACATTGGGTAGGATCTTAGACCATTCCTCCATACATAATGATTCCCGAATCCTTGATATCCTTTGTCTGTGTTCATGGACATATCCCTTCAATACAAAACACAGGTTTTTAATGGGTTTTAAGTCCATAGTGTAGACTGAGATGGCCATTGCGAAGTGTTCATTGGAAAATGCTAACTAATTTCTGATTTTTAGTACTACAAGCTGTGGTTTAAATTTGAAAAGGGCAGTCCATGAGCATCTGTGCAATAGATATCTAGGATCTGTAAGGATTCTGTAAGGAGCGAATGATCCCTCCCAATGTGTTCTCCAACTCACAAAACATTTTAGAAAAAGGCTCAGTGCCGTTAGGTATTGAAAGGTATTGAAAACAAGGGAGTCAATCATTTTTACCCCTACCTTTTTGAGGAATTCAACAAAAAAACGAATTCTCTTTCTCTGAGCAATTGTATTGGTATAAACTAATATAATTTCCCACTTTTTTTGTTGCATACAATATACAGCAGCTCAATATTTGAATGAGATATTTTATACAGTCATTTTTGCTAATCTTTATCAAGGGTGTCAATCATTTCGGACCCCACTTAATGACCAAAGAGACTGTACATAATGATACCAAAGAAGTGAGTACATTTAACATTTATAGAGCCAACAACAAAGATAAACAATCAAAATAAAACCTGTTGTTTCTTTGCAAACTCAAATTGGACTGGATTGGATTGTTAATTTTACAAAGAGAAGAAAAGTACACAAGGTTTGAATATCTGACATGCTGTTTGACGCCAGCAAGTGTTGTGGTTGGAGTTCAAGACTTTAAAGCTGCAGTAGGTCATTTTTTTGGGGTTGACCAAATTGACGTAGAAATGTGAGTGATAGATCTGTCATTATCGTTGAAAGCAAGTCTAAGAAGCTGTAGATGTGCGCTATTTTTATGCTTCCCGTTTCGTTTTCGCATCTTTTACTTTCGGCTTTGTACACCAGCTTCAAACAGCTGAAAATAAAATTGAACAGATATTTCACAGCGGTTTAGATGGTACAATGTTTCTCTACACATTAGGTCACTTGTTTTGTCACATTAACTGAAATTAAGCAAACTATTAGAATTAGAACAACCAGGAAATGGCAGAGCGATTTCTGCATATTGCACTTTTAAGCAGTGCATTTTCTTGTGTGGAAAGACAGAAACTAATGACAGCAATGAACAAGGGGTAGCCCATGAGCATTCCTATGTACATGAAGATGGTGTACTTTACAGAATAGCACTTTGTAGAAGATGGTATATTATCTTCATGGCCTCCCTTCATTGAATTGATGCATACTCTCAATGCAGATGGCATGACAAGAGAAAGCTGTTGGGATTTGACATTAGTTTAATCAAGGAGATAGTGGAGTATTCGCCAATTCTATAACAGCCATGAGGGGGAGCTTAACACTGTGGGCTATACATTACATGTACACTACCGGTCAAACGTTTTAGAGCACCTACTCATTCAAGGGTTTTTCTTTATTTTGACTATTTTCTACATTGTAGACTAATAGTGAATACATCAAAACAATGAAATAACACATATGGAACCACGTAGTTACCAAAAAAGTGTTAAACAAATCCAAATCTATTTTAGATTTTAGATTCTTCAAAGTAGCCATCCTTTGCCCTGATGACAGCTTGGCACACACTTGGCATTCTCTCAACCAGCTTGATCTGGAATGCTTTTCCAACAGTCTTGAAGGAGTTCCCACATATGCTGAGCACTTGTTGGCTGCTTTTCCTTCACTAATCCCAAACTATCTCAATTTGCTTGAGGTCTGGGGATTGTGGAGGCCAGGTCATCTGATGCAGCACTCCATCACTCTCCTTCTTGGTCAAATAGCACTTACACAGCCTGGAGGTGTGTTGGGTCTTTGTCCTGTATAAAACAAATGATAGTCCCACTAAGCCCAAACCAGATGGGATGAAGTATCACTGCAGAATGCTGTGGTAGCCATGCTGGTTAAGTGTGCCTTGAATTCTAAATCCATCACAGTCAGTGTCACCAGCAAAGCACCCCCAAACCATAACACCTCCTCCTCCATGCTTTATGGTGGGAAATACACATACAGAGATCATCCGTTCACCCACACCGCATCTCACAAAGACAACGGTTGGAACAAAACATCTCAAATATAGGCTCACTAAAGGACAATTTTCCACCGGTCTAATGTCTTTTGCTCGTGTTTCTTGGCCCAAACAAGTCTCTTCTTCTTATTGGTGTCCTTTAGTAGTGATTTCTTTAATGCAATTTGACCATGAAGGCCTGATTCACACAGTCTCCTCTGAACAGTTGATGTTGGGATGTGTCTGTTACTTGAACTCTGTGAAGCATTTATTTTGGGCTGCAATTTATGAGGCTGGTAAACTCTAATGAACTTATCCTCTGCAGCAGAGGTAACTCTGGGTCTTCCATTCCTGTGAGGGTCCTCATGAGAGCCAGTTTCATCATAGCGCTTGATAGTTTTAGCGACTACACTTGAAGAAAATTTCAAAGTTCTTGAAATGTTCTATATTGACTGACCTTCATGTCTTAAGGTAATGATGGACTGTCATTTCTCTTTGCTTATTGGAGCTGTTCTTGCCATAATATGGACTTGGTCTTTTACCAAATAGGGCTATATTCTGTATACCCCCCTACCTTGTCACAACACAACTGATTGACTCAAATGCATGAAGAAGGAAAGAAAATCCACAAATTAACTTTTATGAAGGCACACCTGTTTATTGAAATGCATTCCGGGTGCATTCCTCTTGAAGCTGGTTGAGAGAAATGCCAAGAGTGTGCAAAAGCCATCATCAAGGCAAGGGATGGCTATTTGAAGAATCTCAAATATAAAATATATTTGGATTTGTTTACCACTTTTTTGGTTACTACATGATTCCATGTGTTATTTCATAGTTTTGATGCCTCAACTATTATTGCACAATGTAGAAAATAGTAAAAATAAAGAAAAACCCTTGAATGAGTAGGCGTTCTAAAACTTTTGACCGGAAGTGTACATTTATAGTTGTTTTACCACAGAAAAAGTCTCTCAACAAAACTGTGAGTCAAATTGAACAAAGCACTAATTTGTTTCCTCAAGTCGCAGACACCCTCACATTAGACAGGCAGGTTATTTACAAAGTGATATTTAAAACCCATAGATAGACTGGATGGTTGAATTATAGTAGCAAAATTGATATTTGGACAATGTTCAAACAACTTTGTGTCATTTTGTATTTTTCATGTATACTGTATATTTCAAGACCCATGACAATGCATAAACCGTACATTTGTTCTTCACATTTCTTATGTAAATCTTAAAACCTAAACCATTTGAACTAAATGTATCCCACCCACAATATTACCAGTCATGGGCTCAGTTATGAAATGAAAATGTACAAACACTAAAGAAAGGCCATCTGCGTCAAAGGTCTACAAAAATAACACCATGTTGATCCACCATCTTTGCAGTTTTGGTAGAAGTCCTCTGGAAAGAGATATTTACAAAAGCCCACAAAAAAGGAGTGAATTAAGAGAAAGAGGAAGGAGGGAGGAATAGGAGCTGAAGTCATTGCAGGTAAGATGAGAGGTGCAGAGAGGGTCCCAAAAAGAAACCCCTGAATTCCCAGCTGTAAGGTCTTTAAATGGTCACCTCATAATCTCCTTTGCCCTGTAAAGACCAGACAAATACACTCATCAAAAGTTATTCCTAGCTAAAAGCTCTAACTCTGTGTCATAATAACACAGCAGTTCCTCAGTCATTAAAAGGTGAATTATGAAAATGTGACAGAATATGGTCAATGGCCAGAACTGAATCATGCAAATCGTGTAGAAATAAAAAGTAGAAACAACATGATCAGAACAGAAATGATTTAATATTGTTTCAAACTGATTGACAAGAGAATGCGAGGACATGAAAAAGACAGGACATCAGTGCAACAAGAATAATGTAGTAAATTTAAGCTTCACATTTTACTGACACCCCATACTTTACTTTCATTAACAGTGAGATGTTATGTAAAGGTATTTTCTTTTTCCAACTAAAGTAAATAGTACATGTTAGAGAGAGAAAGAGAGAGAGAGAGAAAGAGAGAGAAGGAGAGATGAGGTGAGGGTCAGGGAGCTGTGTTGTGAGGAACCCCCCACAAGGTGTTGACAGAAGTGTTGATACCAGTTCGCTACAGTGGACAGCTGGCTGGAAGTGGACGCAGTGACAGATGACAGTGGTTGAGGTGGAGTTTAGGTGTGCCCTTTAAGATGGGCAGTCGGCATCAGAAGTAGGCCTTACCTCGTTGTTCTTCTGCAGGCAGCCAAGGAGGGACAGACAGACACAGTCATTAGTAATCACAGAACGCCTGCCGGGGCTGATGGGAAGAAGAGGTGGAGGAGGAGAGTATGGTCCAGTCAAAATGTCCAGAGTCCAGAACATGAAAGTAAAGAATGAGAGAGACACAGCATCCGCTCAAGTCCCACAGCAGAGTGACTAATAGGAACATATTTTGAATCAAGGGCATGATTCAAGTCAGATGGTTTATCAAGCACAAAGTTGCTGTAGTTTAGGAGAATTTTATGCATCACTAACATTTGTAACAGAGATGATGAATAGTTTAACACAACACAATAATAGACATGGCAGCATTCTGTTGCTTGAACAATGTGCCTGTGACATTGCACAACAAATCCAACACTCACATTAAATAAAACAAATACATTTCAATGACCTAACAAATACAAGTAACTGATATATTTGTACACACATCTATATAAATATGTAAGACAAGTACAAGAATTCCTGACAAACTAAATGTCAAATCTAAGGATTTTGGTTGTTATTTTAAGTGCTCTGAAATGTTGTGTGCAGCACATAAAAGTAACGTCAATACTAAGTGTAGATGTAAATACAGTCTATTATTGTACATTGACATTTGTTATAGCCTATGTGATTCAAAAACAATCATTTATAGTAGGGTCCAGGGGTGCAACTTTCACTGAGGACGGGGACGGGGGATAGGGCTGTGTGGATGGGGTGTGGACAGGGGACGGGGGGTAATACCCCCCCACATTCTGAAATATAATTTTTGGCCCCCCCAGTTTTATCATTGGAATGTGATACAAAACGATGCAACGATGTGTTTCAGGACCATGCGGACATCTCTGAGTGGTCGGGTAGGCTGTTTGGAGTATTTATCCGACTGGATAAGAAAAACGTATAATACAAAATAATAATAAATATGTCTCCCCACTTCTAAAACCAGATTTGCGCCCCTGATAGGGCCCATAAATGTACACTTTTCAAAAGTAATTCAAACTAATTAATGGATAAGACCCAATTAACTCAATCCCATGTGAATGACATGATGATGATGACACAAAGATGGAGGAGCTTTAAAGTGTCTTTGAAGTTGACATTAAGCATTTTTGTTCAAGCTTTTTCACCTTCATGCAGTAAAATATTACATTCATCTATCCAGAAGCATAGTCCGAACAGAAGCACTGTGCAAAGCTCAAAATGGAACCTACAGAGGTCATCACAAATGGAAACGTATATGTGTAGTGTACTACATCTGTCCCTAATCCAATCCACTGATTGAGTGCTTGTACAATCCTATTGATCCACTGAAAATGCACATATTTTTATAAAGCTTTAAAGCTAAGTAAACTGTAAGGCTTCCACGCTTCAAAGTTGAGAGAGATAATTTGTAGGTGATTGTCTGCATTCAACACAAGACCACAAATTGAGAGGCACAGCTCAGACCCCTGTGTCTGCGGTGGGAGACGGTGTGAAGAGTGCCCTCAGCTGGTTAAACATGAGATGACAGGCAGACAGATGACGATGAGATGGATCAGGACAGGACTATGGTGTTCTGGGAGTCCACGTCTCGGAGATTCATGTGCATGACATCCATACTTACTCCTGTCTCATAGATTGGGTTATTAAAGGCAGACTCCTCTGTCATGTTGTCATACGGCGGCAAAGATGATGTTGGCATTCTGATGGTCTTCCCCTGAAGTCTGAAGGACAGAGAAACGCAAAGTGTCTCGAAACAGCTCTGAGTCCTTCAACTGAATTACACATGTTATCAATTGATGGGCGTCATGCAGTTACTTCCCCTTCTTTCATTCTCATACTCACTTTGCAAAGTAGAGGTAAATCCCCAGGATGACTAGCAGTACGACCGCAGCAGGAATCAGAACAGCAATGACAATGTTGCTTCCTTCCATACCGTAGTCAGGACTAGCAACTGAATAAAAACATAGAATATGCATAACTAGAAATGACCTAAAAACAAGTATAGCATAAGCGTATCCTCTATTGGCATCCCCATACTTCACACTGTGGTTACAACTAGCTGATATACTTACCATCCAACTTGCGCTTGTTCAAATACTGCGAGGAGGATGCTGGAAAAAAGAAAGATAATATCCATGTGTACCCTGATAATTTTACACGTCATGGAACTGGGCGTCATAAGTTATTCGAAGTTGAGGCATATGTGTGCTATGGAAGCAGACAGTGTACCGCTACAGGTGGGTGGTGTGCCGCTCCACTGTGACGGGTGTCCAGGGACACAGCGGATGGTGGGCTCCCCCTGCATCTCATAGCCGGTACGACAGGTGAAGCTCAGGGTCTCCCCGGCCTGGTAGAAGGCCTTTTCTAAGCTCTGCACGCTGGTGGACGGGGCTCCAGGGTTCCTGCAGGGCTCGTACCTCTCCGCTGCCAGGACACACACACACACACACACACACACACACACACACACACACACACACACACACACACACACACACACACACACACACACACACACACACACACACACACACACACACACACACACACACACACACACACACACACACACACACACACACACACACACACACACACACACACACACACCATGGCCTGTCACTATGGGTGTTTCAATGTCTCTTAGACAGCAGATTGCCATTATCAAATGCATAATTTCCAACATAAATACACATACTGCCACAACTTACATAAGGCAGCTACCTCACTTTGTGTTCTCTCTCTACGCAAAAGTAATGATGTTTGACACAGGCAGATGTGGCTATCAGTACATCTCATTGTGCAGATAGTTCCTGACCTGACAACCAGTGTCAGTCCCTCTGCTCATTTCCCTATTGTAATTTACCTGGGACAGTTTCCAGCCTGTCTAATTACTTTGAAACAATGAGTGGTGTCTCATCACCACTCTGTTTGAACAGCAGGTCCAGCTCTTCTTACATAGGCCATATTGATTCTGCACCTGTTCTCTCCAGTTCTCTCCTCAAGTTTCTCCAATGCTAATTGGCTATACTTGCTGTGTCACGCATCATCTTCCTCTCAAAAGATCATTCTCCAACAAGGCCTTTTATCTGAGGCAGGTTGTGAGGAGGCCGGGATGACAGGTCATCAATGCTTTTGGAGGGCTTCTGGAGGTTAGGTGGAAGAAATCAGCATGTCCTCTCAGGCTACAACTTTGCAGAACGTACTGAGACCATCCACAAGATCACCTGGCACAGAGTTCTCTGAGTTATCTAAAGGAATACTGCGGACTCTTGAAAAACAGTGCTAATTATTAAGGAGAGGAGGACCACGACTATCCTGGTTGAATAAGATAAACAACACTGTGTGTGTGTGTGTGCGTACGTGTGTATTTGCTCAGATACAGTTTCCTGACTTACGGTTACACTTGGGAAGCCTCTCACTCCACTTGGGGTTAGCTGTGTCTCTGTTGTAGCAGGTGAGCAGTGTGCTTCCAGACAGGGAGTAGCCCTTATTGCACACATACTGCACCGTTGATCCCACCATGAAGCGGGATCCCGTCAGCACCCTCCGACTGTGCTCCACAGTCCCCGGGTCCGGACATGTCATTACTGATCATACACACACACAGGAGGAAAACACAGGCAAATTGATAACCACTCCAATGCATAACCACTACAGTACAGTATGTTCACGATCATCATTATTAGTCAAGTCACACCACATCTTATCCTCAGTGATTCCCTCAATAAAGGCCCAGTCTCATACAATAACCCAGTAGATGACACCCAAAGCCTTCTAATTCAATAGCAGCCATCTATCTAGGTCATTAAAAAGAACAGGGCTGGATATTGAAGCTATCCAGGCATAGCAGCCCACAGCCCGGGGGACCTCCACACAGAGAAAAGCACTGGGTCTGGCTGTAATATGCCTGTAATATGTATCAGAGATGTGCAGATGGATCGATGTCACTAAACACACAGAGACTATTTCCAGTAATGTTACACACTGGGGGATGGGGTTGAAATGTGCCCCAAAACAACAAGGAACCCATACAAAATGGAGGTTCTTATAACTATGGTTTTCATCTGTAATTGACTGTATTTAAATATAATATTTTAATATTGCTTAGTATGATGTAGGATTGAATGGCGGGAACCCGGTTACCGAGATGTACCGCCCAAAACGATTCTCTTTTCCCGGGATAAATGACGGCGAGAAACCGGTAAATGATAATAAATTATTTCTATGAACAGCACGGTGTGAAATGGAACTACTAAATGATTTGTGATGTCTAAATCTGGCTACTCTATGGCCTCTGTATGATGACTCCTCAACGCTCAGGGTGCATGGAGACCTACTCATCATGGTAACTGTTTTTCTTGTGACAGGTATGTGACAGATAGACTATGCTACAGTAATATAAAGACCGAATGCGCATCTAATTTACCCATCTCCATATAGCTTTCGGGGTCACCTTATTTTTTAATTGTAAAGATATGTTATTTTCAATTGCAGCTGCAGAGTTTTAAAACATCCTATCATTCGAATATCATTGCTTTAAATCAGTGCATGCTGAGCACCCTCGCAGTCTTTCTCGCTCTCCTTCAACTCCATTCAAATTGCATCCAAAATAGATAATCCTGTTCTAGATTGATACTATATAGCCCTTTAAATAATGTCCTAGCTTACCTCTTTCAGGCAGTACATTCAATGCAGTATTAGCATTATATTTAGCTAATTAATGATGGGTTATGCATCATAAGTTTCTAACATTATGATGTTTCTAACAAGCACCCAGGGACTCAACTTTCACCGGGGACACCATTCAACCACATCCTGAAATTTTATTTTTGCCCCCCCCCCCAGTTTAATAATTGGAATGTGATACAAAGCAAGGCAACACGGTCTGGTAGGCTGTTTGGAGTGTTTATCCGACTGGATAAAAAATGATTATAATAATTCTCGTGTCCCCCTCACTTTTAAAACCAATGCTGCGCCGCTGCATGCACCTATGCTCCGCTGGCCTCTCCTTAAAACAGCTTCTTAGCTCTTGGAGTCCCATGCAGGGAAAGCTTAGACTAGAATAGATGCTGGACATTTGAAGAGGGACTCAAAGTCTTTTTTGCTGAATGTTAAATACAGCAGCCCAATAAACATGCAATGGCTGTAGGCCATAGCAGTTATTTATTCAGACCCACAGCCATTCAATCTTTGTGAAGAGAAGTGAAAGCCTTCTGCATCTAATTCTATGTCCTATGTCATTCAAGGATGTCATTAGAATGATGACGATAAGGACAACAAAACTTATTTCATTTAACAATTGAAAGCGAGGAAGGAATGAAGCAACAATAGAGAGAGAGAAAGAGGAGGTAGGCGAATAACATGAGGGGAAATATTATGAAAGGTACAGTTGAAGTCGGATGTTTACATATACTTAGGTTGGAGTCATTACAACTCGGTTTTCAACCACTCCACAAATTTCTTGTTAACAAACTATAGTTTTGTCAAGTCGGTTAGGGCATCTACTTTGTGCATGACACAAGTCATTTTTCCAACAATTGTTTACAGACAGATTATTTCACTTATAATTCACTGTATCACAATTCCAGTGGGTCGGAAATTTACATACAATAAGTTGACTGAGCCTTTAACCAGCTTGGAAAATTCCAGAAAATTATGGCATGGCTTTAGAAGCTTCTGATAGGCTAATTGACATCATTTGAGTCAATTGGCGGTGTACCTGTGGATGTATTTCAAAACCTACCTTCAAACTCAGTTCCTCTTTACTTGACATCATGGGAAAATCAAAAGAAATCAGCCAAGACCTCAGAAAATAAATTGTAGACCTCCACAAGTTTGGTTCATCCTTGGGTGCAATTTCCAAACGCCTGAAGGTACCACGTTCAGCTGTACAAACAATAGTATGCAAGTATAAACACCATGGGACCACGCAGCTGTCATACCACTCAGGAAGGAGACGCGTTCTGTCTCCTAGAGATGAACGTACTTTGGTGCGAAAAGTGCAAATCAATCCCAGAACAACAGCAAAGAACCTTGTGAAGATGCTGGAGGAAACAGGTACATAATCTGAAAGGCCGCTCAGCAAGGAAGAAGCCACTACTCCAAAACTGCCATAAAAAAAGCCAGACTACAGTTTGCAACTGCACATGGGGACAAAGATGGTACTTTTTGGAGAAATGTCCTCTGGTCTGATGAAACAGAAATATAACTGTTTGGCCATAATGACCATTGTTATGTTTGGAGGTAAAAGGGGGGGGGGGGGCTTGCAAGCCGAAGAACACCATTCCAACCGTGAAGCACGGGGGTGGCAGCATCATGTTGTGGGGGTGCTTTGCTGCAGGAGGGACTGGTGCACTTAACAAAATAGATGGCATCATGAGATAGGAAAATTATGTGGGTATATTGAAGCAACATCTCAAGACAACAGTTAAAGTTAAAGCTTGGTCGCAAACGGGTCTTCCAAATGGACAATGACCCCAAGCATACATCCGAAATTGTTGCAAAATGGCTTAAGGACAACAAAGTCAAGGTATTGGAGTGGCCATCACAAAGCCCTGACCTCAATCCAATAGAACATTTGTTGGCAGAACTGAAAAAGTGTGTGTGAGCAAGGAGGACTACAAACCTGACTCAGTTACACCAGCTCTGTCAGGAGGAATGGGCCAAAATTCACCCAACTTATTGTGGGAATCTTGTGGAAGGCTACCCGAAACGTTTAACCCAAGTAAAAAAAAAATGTAAAGGCAACGCTACCAAATACTAATTGAGTGTATGTAAACTTCTGACCCACTGGGAATGTGATGAAATAAATAAAAGCTGAAATAAATCCTTCTCTCTACTATTATTCTGACATTTCACATTCTTAAAATAAAGTGATGATCCTACCTGACCTAAGACAGGTAATTTTTACTCGGATTAAATGTCAGGAATTGTGAATAACTGATTTTAAATGTATTTGCCTAAGGTGTATGTAAACGTCCGACTTCAACTGTACACATGCGTTAGCCTACTAATCATACAAATTGCCTTATTATATTTTAAAAATAAAATCTAATCCGCTAGCCTGTACTTGTAGCTTTGTAGGCCGCATGTGCTGCGCCAGAATTGCATGTTTTCTTCGGCTTTGTCATGGTTTGAAGATGTGCATAATTCCAGTCCATATAAAACAGTATAATACAGTACAGTACAGTAATACAGTACACACTCAAAAATATTAGCCTACTGGAGCTAGTTTAATTTATTTACCCAAGAGAGCATATACATCTATGGGTTTTAGGTTTTTCTGTCACACATAATGTGGAGTAGCCTATATCAGATATGTAATGGACAATGGCACAATCATTTGGGAATTTTTGGGCTTGGGCTCATTAAACGTCGTTAATATATGACTCATCAGGCTCAGGTAGCATCAGGTTAGAATTGTCATGCTGATCAAAGTTCTAGTCAAATCCCAACATATTTATATGCTTTATAATGCCTTTGAATGACACCTCCGGATTTGGAGGGAAATACCGGGTTACACGGGAGAAAAGGGATTTATTCTCGAGATTTTCAAAACACTGTAAAAATATTCAACCATAGCATAGCTGGAAGTCGGTGTGGTGTGTGTGCTGCAGCACCCCCGGAAAAATCACAAGAATATAAAATGTAATAAAAACAAATCACAAAAGTAGTGCACTGCGCCTTTAATGGTCCTATATTAGCGGATATCAGCGCAGCCAAAAACGTATTTCCACCCCCGCCCCCAAACTACTTCCAGTGGCTATGAACTCTAGTATGATGTAATTGTCAGATTATTCAAGTCTTGATGAGCTGTATGCAGTATGTTCTCTCACCTGTAGGTGGCAGTTAAACCATTTTAGTTTTATGTTGCTCACCCACCCTTCAGCATCAGATTTCAGACAGCAATTAAGTTCACCCGAGTGCTTTAAACGAATGACATTCATAAAACAATGTTCTCACTTAAAATGTCTGGTTAAATGTGGCATGACTATTGCTTTGGTGTAGCAGTGGCTGTAGTGCCATGTGATACAACAAAAACATGTGTAGCCTGACATTGCATTTTGCTCTGGGTTTGATAACACAGTTTATCATCTGTAGGAAGTGTTGATGGAGATTATCCAGGCAATGAGGCAGCTATTTAATGCAGAAATGGGGTTATGCACGTGTTACTGTGTTTCTAGAAGATGGCTGCATGTATGCTGCTTTAACACAGCAGACTGATACAACATGACACCCGTTACACCATTTTGCTCAGAAGTCAACACACATTACATGGAATGTCAATCAAAGCACCAGTGACCAGCAGGGTGTAAAAGTGACTCTGACTTGCATGAACAGTTATTCTAGGAACTCGTTGAATCCAGGCTTTCAATATAGATGTTTAACCAAATTGTCTCTGGTCTGTTGTACTAAACAGAACATAAGTAGACATACTGGTACAATCCTGTCCCTTATCTCCTAAACGCTATGGGAGACATTGTTTGTAAGCAGGCAGAGAATCATGGTTAGTTCCACTGTGGGAGCTTGTTATTTCCCAACTCACCTTTCTCACAGCTAGGCACATCTCCGCTCCACGTCAGGTCCCACTGGCACATTAGGATCTCCGAGCCCTGCACCTCGTAACCTGGGTAACACTGGTAGGTGACCACTGTCCCGTGGATCAGGTCTGGGTGGGAGGTACTCTTCCAGCCGTTGGTGATCTCTGGCAGCTCAGAGCATGTATCGTTCCTGGGGACCTCTGTGAGCGAAGAGCCAGGGCAGGATGGAGGGATTTAGAGATGGAGAAGAAGGAGGGATATTAAGAGAGACAGAGATAGAATGAGCAGGGTGTGTCGAGATGTTATCCTTGTCAATAATGTCCCTCAACTGCACATGGGTTATCCATTAATCTGAACAAGAGATTGCTCTAATAATATAGGCTCATCAAATCTAGAAACAGGTTGATTTATTCACAGCAAGTAAAGCCCAAAATCTATGACTGTACTGATGTGTGTGGTTGATAAAAACAGATAAATGACAATTGAGTTCAGCAGCACAGCAGTGACAGGCACAGGGAATCCTTTGGTGCGACCTGCATGTGAATTAGGCTCTGGTGTGTGAAGAGAATGTCATCAATTTGCAGTGATTGTACACTGCACTGTGAGCCAGCTAAGGGGAGGACAGTGGGTGGGTTGGCACTGCCCGTTCTGCCCTTTTCTTCTTTCACTATGGCACACACGGCCGGGGGTGCAGCACCCGGCAAATACAGAGGATGTGGACAAAGCAGGCCACATAATTGTGTTTTTGTGTTTGATGCCCCATAATCATATGCACCGGTGGCTGTTCAGAGGGAGAGGACAGCAGATACTGTAAAACACGTTTTCTCTTGTATCCTGCCATCCTCTGCACGATAATTCCTTCTATGTAGTATTATTAGCCTCTTGTTATAGGATATTTTTTCAGTCAAGGAAAAGTTATTATCATTGTTTGCCTGTGATAGTCTACAAAAAAAGGGAACACTCTATTCCAAGTACTGTATGGATAATTTTGTCACAGCCATGGGAGAATAGAGGCTTTATTGTAATACATTTTAAAAAGCCATCTTCCAAGAATCCTTCCATTAAAGAATTTCTCATAAAACAGTGTGCAGGTACAACTAAACAGTAGCTTAGTACTGCCTCACCAAAGAAGTGGACCACGAAGCCGTTGCCGTAGCCGTAGATGTTGGTGGCAGGGTCCGACTGGAACTGGATGGTGACATCAGCCATAGAAGTGTAGAGCTTGAAGCGAGACCTGGTGCCACTGTACTGACCCAGGATGTTAGCTGTTAGGTCATCACCGTCGTAGAAGGTCAACAGGTCATTCTTACCCACATTGAGCCTGCAAGGAGAGGTAGACGCAGCAGTCAGTCAACACATCTGACAAACAGAGAGTATATCTGTATATAAGAACAACAGATTGACAGAGCATGCAGAGCAGAGGAGAGGAACGCTTCATTTCTCCAAAAAAAGTCTGTTTTTTCTGTCAAAATTAGACTGCAGAGGGAGGGTGAGAGATGTCTTGCAGGGAAATGTCAGACCTTTGCAGGAAATCTAAATTATGTTTACGTTGGATGGATCTGATGCGAAATAAACACTAAATAATTCAGCATTAATTTGCCTCTGCTCCCTTTGACTTTCCACAGAGCTCTGTCTGTCTGTCTGTCTGTCTGTCTGTCTGTCTGTCTGTCTGTCTGTCTGTCTGTCTGTCTGTCTGTCTGTCTGTCTGTCTGTCTGTCTGTCTGTCTGTCTGTCTGTCTGTCTGTCTGTCTGTCTGTCTGTCTGTCTGTCTGTCTGTCTGTCTGTCTGTCTGTCTGTCTGTCTGTCTGTCTGTCTGTCTGTCTGTCTGTCTGTCTGTCTGTCTGTCTGTCTGTCTGTCTGTGTCTCTCTGTGTCTCTCCCTCTCTTTCTCTCTCTTTCTCTCTCTCTCTGTACTGGAAGATGTATTTGCTGAAGTGAAAGTATAATGAGAACTCTCAATTCCTCATCGCTATTCACTCCGGGGGAGGTAGTTTAGCCTCTTGGGTAAATTAGATTACTGAATAATGCCTGCTGGTTAACTGTTGAGTGGTATTGATAGATGGTTGGTAGAGGGAAAGAGCCTCAAACTGGACAGGTCCTAGACAGTTCAAAGGGCCACAGTTGGACTATTATTCATACTAACAAAAAGAAAACTGCATCATAACAAGAAAATAAATTGAACAATAGAAAAGCAGGCCAGACACTGAAGGAGGATGGAAGCCAACAAATCAGGTCATTGAATACATAAATACTATAATTATATCAGGGGCAGGAATCAGCCCTGTTTCCCATGGTCATTGCTGCAATGTATCTACATAATAACACACATAAAGCCAGTCACATCTTGACTTGGGGGCTCAGCTGCCTCTGCCTAACTTCTGAATGCATTAACCTTTCCAAACAGAGAACTTAGACTCATTGCCCTCTCTCTTTCCGGAGCAAGAGCTGACCTTTATTCATATAATAAATCATGGGAAAATAAGCAGTGAAAAACTCTAGTCCCCCATAGATGATAAGCAGTGAAAAACTCTAGTCCCCCATAGATGATAAGCAGTGAAAAACTCTAGTCCCCCATAGATGATAAGCAGTGAAAAACTCTATGTCACGCCTTGGTCATTGTATCTTGTGTTTTTGTTATATGTTTGGGTAGGCCAGGGTGTGACATGGGTTTATATGTTGTATTTCGTATTGGGGTTTGTATTAATTGGGAGTGTGTATTATTAGGGGTGTGTCTAGTTAGGCTTGGCTGCCTGAGGCGATTCCTAATTGGAGTCAGCTGATTCTCGTTGTCTCGGATTGGGAACCGTATTTAGGTAGCCTGAGTGCGCGTTGTATTTCGTGGGTGATTGTACCTGTCTCTGTGTTAGTCACCAGATAGGCTGTAATTAGTTTCACTCATTTATTGTTTTTGTATTTTCAGTTATTTCATGTACCGCATTATCTTCATTAAAAGTCATGAGTAACCTACACGCTGCATTTCGGTCTGACTCTCTTCAAACAACAGACGAACTTCGTTACACTCTAGTCCCCCATAGATGATAAGCAGTGAAAACCTCTAGTCCCCCCAAAGATGATTTCAGCAGAGATAGCTCCTCTGTTCAGTGTGCACCTTGGAGCATGTGTCAGAATAGCTTTGCAGATGTCTGTGCCCACGGATGGGGCAGGTTAATATTCACAGCCTGTGTGTAGGAGTGCACTTAAGAACAATAAAGGAGGGGGCTCCGTTCTCCAGACAGCCATGGGTAAGAGCAATCCTCTTGTACCTATCAATCACCTGTCTCCTGCATCCGCTACCATATTTATTCTGCATCCAGATTGCATTTACATGATTGAGTGCACATGACTTTTTTAAGGATGGGCACCCACAGGACTGACTTTTAAATGGTCATTAGGACCCCCCCCCCCCTTCACGCAGATTAATCCTGCCTGATTGCTCTGCCTGCAAATCTGTCCCTCAGAAGCCATGGGTGGGCGCGGCCCGCCCAGCTTGCCTCACTTCTGCTCCCCCCCCCCTTTCTTTCTCTCTGCCTCTGCTATCCTTCATACGTCCTTGAAGGTGAAGACTAGCACTTTACTGTGTGTCTGTGTGTGCATGTTGATGGATTGTGGCAGACCATTTCAATCCGCTGCTTAAACTTAAGCAGCTCTTATTAAACAGGCCCTGATGTTAGCGAGGTGGTAGGCAGACATTAGCAGAAAGGCAGCCCATGCCACCACGTGACAACCAAATGTGCCTGTGGACAGATTTGGGCTTAACTAACTCGGGGCTACAACTCCAGAATACAAATCAGGGTTGGCAAAGACGGCGATGAGAGCCAAACGAGGTGAAGCCTGACAAATACTCCCTCTAGCCTGCAGGACGGGCAAGAAATCAAATTAGAGACCTCCATTTTCCCACTAAAACCCTGGAGCGAGACACTCCAACACAAACGCCTGTAGGATGGATAGGAATGACAGGCTGTGCAATAGACAGGTTTGACATGGATCAACTGCCTGATTAAGCCAGTGTTTAAGTCCACTGATCCAAATCCTCATGGGGAAACAACATCATGCACCAACCAACATGGAGACAATTACACATGCACCTTGAATGGTGTTGGTCCCGAAGCTGAAAGACCCCATGTTGCACTGTCAGCTCCACAAGCAGAAGTAGATGCATGAAGATGGACAGCCAGAGAGTGATGGGATGTGATGCTATGCTGTCAACAACACATTGTTGAGGTTGCGCCTCGGGCAGTTATGGAGTAAGCCTGTGGGCAGCTGTTGCTGTAGCTCCCCAGAAATGTCGGACACTTACAAGCACATACACACACACACACACGCACGCACGCACACACACACACACGCATGCCCACACACACGCGCGCACACACACGGACACACACGCACTCACACACACTTTTGCTCTTTTCAAACACGTGTACAGGTAATTGTGATTGCTCTCAGGGATTGAATGCTACCCAGCCAGCAGCATCCAGTGAAGAGTGTTGAAATGGTCTCTAGAAGTATCTGTGGATCCATGGAGTAGCTCTCTCAGAGGAAGGGTCTTGTGAGACTAAGGAAGGCTGTGTGCTGCGCTGGCCCCGTTGCACGCTGGCGCTAGGGCACTGGGCTGAGAGACCGGGACACTTTCTGAGCAGAGAGCCAGCACGCACCCGTTCCATTGTTAGTTCCTGTCTCAGACTTAATGGAGAAACCGGTCATGGCTGGCAGAGCCTCCTTGGCTGTTCCGGACACGGTGAACACATCTGAGATGGTAGGTAGACACAGCAGAATTCAATCTGTTTGCTCCCACCCCGGCTTTACCAGGACTTTAGTTCTTTCAAAAACAATTAAGCAGAATGAGGTTTTCCCGTTTGTTTAGCTTTCTCTTTTTAATTAGAAAGTTAAGTATTTGTTTTTAAAGGCCAGGGCTTTGGCTTGGTCCCCGGGTTAGGGAGCTTTTGAAAAATGTCTTATTAATGACAATCCTGCCAAATCCCTGTGCCCCTGGGGGCATCGCTCACACCACGCTGCCCTGCGCACAGGCACCCTGCCAGCCTGGAGAGGTACATCTCAGCCTAGATACATCTCTCTACGATGACTATAAGTTATTGCACTGACAGTAGGTAAACTGATGTATAAGCCAGTTATTGTAGTCAGTATTAAACATGTAAGTCCCAGAGCTTCCACTGAATGACTCTCTGGACCCAAGGTGCCCTGAGAGTCAGAGGTCTGCTTCTGTTACTGTTACCAGAGAGAGAGACACTCTGGGTCTTACCAATTGAAATACTGTTCCTGCATGGCAGAGTCAACACAGAAGATCTAATTGGAAGAGACAAACCAAGTGTTTGTCAGAGTGACATAAGGTAGCTAGCTGCAGTATGGATGGAGGTTGTTACAACACTTACATCTTCACCTGGCCTCTAACCTAGATATGCCATTTTGTACCCAGCGGTGTGAGTCACAGGCAGGTGTGCATGACTGTCACCTGTGCTACCGCCTGCCCGTGCCCCAAGTGTGCTGTCTTAATGAGAAGTGAGCCAGCCCTCCTAGTTTGGCCTAAATTAATTAATCAGTCCTCATTATGCACACTGTTCCTCAGTAATTGCGAGCACAGGCACAGTGATGAATGATAGTAGAAGAGTGAAAGCATTCTCATTAACAGGGAAAAGTGTGTGACCACCCTTATAATGAGGCCTCTCCCTTCCTACTACACACATAGGTGCCCCCACATACTTACACACACTCTCTCTCCTCCTCCTCTCTCCCCACCCCCACTTTTTCTCTCCTCCTCCTCTCTCCCCATATCTCTCTCTCTCTCTCTCTCTCTCTCTCTCTCTCTCTCTCTCTCTCTCTCTCTCTCTCTCTCTCTCTCTCTCTCTCTCTCTCTCTCTCTCTATCTCTCTCTAAAACAGTGAGTGCCACACTGGGACTCCCTGAACGAGACAAGAGCAGCGAACTCATTTCAGATAAATGGCCAACAGCGTGCTGGTGGGGTCTTGCAGGGTCAGGAAAGCAGTGGGTTTTTGCCATGTAGGCTATGCCTGACTAAGTTGGAGCTTAGCTGGAGTTGCGTAGGGCAGGGTCAATTTAATGGAAGGTTATGTGGCTAAGAATGGTATTGATATTCAAAACCCAGGGAACTTCATCAGTCAGTAAACTCTCTGTGAAGATTCTCACATCCCTATTCAAACAAAATAATTAGTGAATTTTTTCAATGCTCTAAAACAGTACCTTAGCCAGACGCCATCAAATGTATACGCCATCAAATGTCTACTGTTTGAGGTGCTCACGAGTAGCATTGACCCCCTAACTAAACTATCTGAAATGTGATTTAAACCCCAAAGCCCCTCAATTAAACCCCTGTGTGTCATTGGCACACCCTGCCGCTATCATTCCCCTCCATCTGTGGCTCTCATTTGATGTGCCTCACTGATAATGTTCCATATGCCAGTTGACAAATTGGAGAGTTTTGGTTCTGTGAAGGGCTGTGAGGGGCGTGAGGTTCACTCTGCCCAACAGGGAGGATGCTGGGTAAGACTGATCCTGAGAGGAGGAGGCCACAGTCCTTCCATCTGTTTCACCTCTCTATCAGCTCTCTCTCTCTCTCTGTCTCTCTTTGAGGAGAGACAGAGAGAGAGAACCTCAGTAAATTGAAATGCCTTTCTTGCAAGCTCTAAACCCAACAATGCAGCAATCAACATCAATTTGAAAGGTAAAACACAATCAAACTCACAGAACAGGACCACCGAGTGCTGAAGCACATCGCGTGTAAAAAATGTCTGTCCTCGGTTGCGACACTCCCTACCGAGTTCCAAACTGCCTCTGGAAGCATCGTCAGCACAAGAACTGTTCATCGGGAGCTTCATGAAATGGATTTCCATTTTGTTTGGAGAAGGCCATTTTTCTGTTTCAGCATGACAATACCCCCCTGCCCAAAGCGAGATCCATACAGAAATGGCCTTTTTAGATTGGTATGGAAGAACTTGACTGGCCTGCACAGGGCCCTGACCTCAACCCCATCGAACACCTTTGGAATGAATTGGAATGCCGAATGCAAGCCAGGCCCAATCGTCCAACATCAGCGCCCGACCTCACTGATGCTCTTGCGGCTGAATGTAAACGAGTCCCTGCAGCAATGTTCCAACATTTCGTGGAAAGTCTTCCCAGAAGAGTGGAGGCTGTTATAGCAGCAAGGGGGGGGGGGGGGGACCAACTCCATGTTAATGCCCATGATTTTGGAATGAGATGTTCGATGAGCAGGTGTACGTACACATGCATAGAATATGTATAGGAGCTCCGCCGATGTGGATGGGGACGTGCTCACCCCCCCATTTCCTGTAGTCCATGATTAGCTCATTGGTCTTACTGACTTTGAGGTTAGTGGTTGTTGTCCCAGCACCACACTGCCAGGTCTCTGACCTCCTCCCTGTAGACTCATTGTCACCGGTGATCAGGCCTACCACTGTAGTGTCATCAGCAAACTTGATGATGGTGTTGGAGTTGTATATGGATGTACAGTCTTGGGTGAACAGGGAGTGCAGGGAGGAACAAGCACACACCCCTGTGGGAGCGGTGATGTTGCCTAGCCCCACCATCTGGGGTCGGCCCACCAGGAAGTCCTGGATCCAAAATGGTGTTGAACACTGAGCTGTAATCAATTAACAGCATTCTCATATACAGTGGGGCAAAAAAAGTATTTAGTCAGCCACCAATTGTGCATGTTCTCCCACTTAAAAATATGAGAGAGGCCTGTAATTTTCATCATAGGTACACTTCAACTATGACAGACAAAATGAGAAAAGGAGTGGCTTCGTAAGAAGCATTTCAAGGTCCTGGAGTGGCCTAGCCAGTCTCCAGATCTCAACCCCATAGAAAATATTTGGAGGGAGTTAAAAGTATGTGTTGCCCAGCAACAGCCCCAAAACATCACTGCTCTAGAGCATGGAGGAATGGGCCAAAATACCAGCAACAGTGTGTGAAAACCTTGTGAAGACTTACAGAAAACGTTTGACCTCTGTCATTGCCAACAAAGGGTATATAACAAAGTATTGAGATAAACTTTTGTTATTGACCAAATACTTATTTTCCACCATAATTTGCAAATAAATTCATTAAAAATCCTATATCCGTATGGAGTGGGTCTAGGTTGTCTGGGATTATGGAGTTCATGTGTGCCGTAACCAGCCTTTCAAAGCACTTCATGGTTACAGAAGTGAGTGCTACAGGGCAGTAGTCATAGTGGCACGAAGCCTTAGAATTCTTAAGAGCAGAAATGGTGGTAGTACAGACTGAGACAATGAGAGGTTGAACATTACCGTGAATTTGCCTGCCAGCTGATCTGTGAGTGCTCTGAGAACGCGCCCTGGAATACTGTCCGGCCCCACGGCCTTGCAGATGTTGACCTGATTATAGACCTTACTCACGTCGGCCTCAGGGAACAGACAGTCCTCTGGGTCCGTAGGGGCCCTCACGCACAGCAGGGTGTTGCTATTGTCAAAGTGTGCCTAAAATGCATCGAGTTTGTCTGGTAGAGAGGCATCGTTGGGAATGTCACGGCTAGATCTGCCTTTGTAATCCATAATGGACTGTAGCCTCTGCCACATGCGGAGGGCGTCGGAGTCTGTCTGTGTATTACGATTCCACCGTAGTCCTATATTTTCCTTTTGCTCGTTTGTTGACTGTGCGGAGGTCACAGCGGGACGTCTTTGTACTTGTTCTAACATTGGGAGTGACATGTCATCTATTACCCTAATGATATAACATAATGATGGAACAATGGATAGGCAGACGATAACAAACAAGCAGATATCAATCAGGACAGGAAATGACTGTATATCTGCCTGAGTAATCTGCTGGCGGCAGGCACTGCAGCAGCCCATTCATGTGTTTGAGTAGGGACTAGACTTTTATGTCCTCCGTGTTTGCAGTGATTCAACCCTGTGAAGTACATGAAGTATTGCTCCATGCTTTAACGTTAACCTTTCAAAGCTTTTGCCTCTGCTACTGCTTCAGGCAAAAACATGCTTCACATCTGATGAGAAGAAATATGTACAGTGCACACTCTCATGGGAGTCAAACTGCTATATACTCTGTGTACAGCATGCACTGTAAAAAAAAATCAAAGTAAAATTCACAAATCTAGTTGTTTCAACAAATTATTATTGGTTCCACAGCCTTTTTTTGGTTAACTCAACTTTTCAGTCAGTGTTACCAGTACTTAGCATTTTTAGTTGGACCAAACCTCGCTCCAACATAAGTCGCTCTGGATAAGAGCGTCTGCTATAAATGACTTAAATGTAAATGTAAATGTAAACATGAGAAAGCGTATGCAAAAATGATGTGTTTTCTCAATTTGTCTCATATGTTAATTCAACTACAAATTATTATTTTGCCATCTTACCTAAAAACAAGGCTGTGGAACTAGTTACATGCACAGTGCTTTGAACATACAATGATTTCAACTCAAATATTTAACACTCATTAACTGTGCATGTTAATTTATACAGCAATTATTATTCAACAGGTCCGGACCTGGGATTTGATCTCACAACCTCTTGGTTCATGCCACGCCGATCGTCCTGCTATTCCACCACGTCGGTGCCAATTATCAGTCAATCTGACAATTTCTTCATAATTGATTTGATTGACTTTTTCAGCAATTTGAGGTTTTTCTGTATAGTTGTCTAATGTTGGTGGGGAATATTTTCAAGTTACTCCTTAATCCCTATGATAAATAAAATAGTTTTCCTTGAGTGTACTTTTAACAGCTTAGATTTACTTTGAAGTGCAAAGTGTAGCAATACAGGTGAAATCGGGTCATTGACCTAGACATGGTGGTATAGCCGGATGCTGTGAACCAAGAGGTTGTGATCCCAGGTGAGGAAATGTTGATTAGTAATTACTGTATGAATGAAAATGTACAATCAAATAAATATTTAGTGGTCACATGAACCAAATACAACAGGTGTGGACATTACAGTGAAATGCTTTCTCAACAGTCCAGAGTTAAAAAGTAAGACAAATATTTGCTAAAGGAGATAATAATACAATAATAACAATAACGAGGCTGTATACAAGGAGCACCAGTACCGAGTCAATGTGCGAGGTAGTTGAGGTAATTGAGGTAGTACAGTTTGTACATATGGGTAGGGGTAAAAGAGACTTGTCAATCAGGCTATATACTAAACAGAGTTTCAGCAGCATGTGTCAAGTGTGTCTATGTGTGAGTGTGTTTGTGTGGTGTCAATGTGTGTGCTTGTGCATGTGTGTGTGTGTGAGCGTATGTAGTGTGTCTATGTGTGAGTGTGTTTGTGTGGTGTCAATGTGTGTGCTTGTGCATGTGTGTGTGTGTGTGAGCGTATGTAGTGTGTCTATGTGTGAGTGTGTTTGTGTGGTGTCAATGTGTGTGCTTGTGCATGTGTGTGTGTGTGTGAGTGAGCGTATGTAGTGTGTCTGTGTAAATGTGTGCGTGTTGGAGAGTTAGTGTAGTACGTGTGAGTGGAGTCTAGTGAGTGTGCATAGAGCCAGTGTAAGGAAGTCAAAAGCAAATCAATTAAGATAAATACATTAGAAAGGGGGTCAAGGTAAATAGTCCAGGTAGCCATTTGACTAACTGTTCAGCAGTCTTATGGCTTGGGGGTATGTATGTGTGCCAAATATGTAAGTTGAAAACAATGTATGTTAAAAGCACTGTGTGTGTGTAACCATAACCAAGTTCCATAGCCTTTTGTTTTAGATAAGATGGCAAAAGAATAGTTTCTAGTTGAATGAACATATGAGACAAATTGAGCAAAAACATAATTTTAAGTTGACTGAATGTTATCTACACTGCTAGAAAAAAATAAAGGGAACACTAAAAGAACACATCCTAGATCTGAATGAATGAAATATTCTTATTAAATACTTTTTTCTTTACATAGTTGAATGTGCTGACAACAAAACCACACAAAAACTATCAATGGAAATCAAATTTATCAACCCATGGAGGTCTGGATTTGGAGTCACACTCAAAATTAAAGTGGAAAACCACACTACAGGCTGATCCAACTTTGATGTAATGTCCTTAAAACAAGTCAAAATGAGGCTCAGTAGTATGTGTGGCCTCCACGTGCCTGTATGACCTCCCTACAACGCCTGGGCATGCTCTTGATGAGGTGGCGGATGGTCTCCTGAGGGATCTCCTCCCAGACCTGGACTAAAGCATCCGCCAACTCCTGGACAGTCTGTGGTGCAACGTGGCGTTGGTGGATGGAGCGAGATGTCCCAGATGTGGTCAATTGGATTCAGGTCTGGGAAACGGGCGGGCCAGTCCATAGCATCAATGCCTTCCTCTTGCAGGAACTGCTGACACACTCCAGCCACATGAGGTCTAGCATTGTCTTGCATTAGGAGGAACCCAGGGCCAACCACACCAGCATATGGTCTCACAAGGGGTCTGAGGATCTCCTCTCGGTACCTAATGGCAGTCAGGCTACCTCTGGCGAGCACATGGAGGGCTGTGCGCCCCCCCCCAAAGAAATGCCACCCCACACCATGACTGACCCACCGACAAGCCGGTCATGCTGGAGGATGTTGCAGGCAGCAGGACGTTCTCCACGGTGTCTCCAGACTCTGTCACATCTGTCACATGTGCTCAGTGTGAACCGTCTTTCATCTGTGAAGAGCACAGGGCGCCAGTGGCGAATTTGCCAATTTTGGTGTTCTCTGTGAAATGCCAAACGTCCTGCACGGTGTTGGGCTGTAAGCACAACCCCCACCTGTGGACGTCGGGCCCTCATACCACCCTCATGGAGTCTCGTTCTGACCGTTTGAGCAGACACATGCACATTTGTGGCCTGCTGGAGGTCATTTTGCAGGGCTCTGGCAGTGCTCCTCCTGCTCTTCCTTGCACAAAGGCGGAGGTAGCGGTCCTGCTGCTGGGTTGTTGCCCTCCTACGGCCTCCTCCACGTCTCCTGATGTACTGGCCTGTCTCCTGGTAGCGCCTCCATGCTCTGGACACTACGCTGACAGACACAGCAAACCTTCTTGCCACAGCTCGCCTTGATGTCCCATCCTGGATGAGCTGCACTACTTGACCCACTTGTGTGGGTTGTGTGGGTTGTAGACTCCGTGTCATGCTACCACTAGAGCGAAAGCACAGCCAGCATTCAAAAGTGACCAAGTGACCAGTTCCCTTTATTTTTTGAGCAGTGTATGTTTTCTCATGTTGGGTTCAGCAAAAATGTTAAGTTCATCTAACATTTTGACTGAAAAGTTGAGTAAATAATAAATTGGATGTGGAACCAGTTCTTTAATTATATTTAGTTGAAACAAATAGAGTGTGACGCTAGCGGTGGGAAACACACACACACACACACACACACACACACACACACACACACACACACACACACACACACACACACACACACACACACACACACACACACACACACACACACACACACACACACACACACACACACACACACACACACACACACACACACACACACACACAGTGTATACAGTATAAGATGAGTGAGGCAGGCATATGTGTGTGTGTGTGTGTGTGTGTGTGTGTGTGTGTGTGTGTGTGTGTGTGTGTGTGTGTGTGTGTGTGTGTGTGTGTGTGTGTGTGTGTGTGTGTGTGTGTGTGTGTGTGTGTGTGTGTGTGTGTGTGTGTTTAAGTGGTGAATTAACATTGTTGAGAGGGCTGGGTAAAGTGCCTCAGAGTGGTCTCACTGCCAGAGCATATTCATTTCAAAGCCAACTCTGAGACACACACTAGGGAAAGGGAGAGCATGGAGGCTTAGTGGCTAATCTGGTCAGAGAGTGTGCTGGAAGCTGTGCTGAATATTCAATACATTGGATGAAAACATAGATTTCAACATCAGTAGCAATGGTCTCCCTTTAGGATAGTTCCACAATCTGAGATTTTACCTTGTGTACTTGCAGCATTCCTTTGCCTGTGTTTGAGAGTGTGTCCATGAGTGTGCACGTTGTTGTGTGCGAGTGAAAAAGACTCACTAGCAGGACTTGACATCTACTCTTTATGTTTTTCATAAAAGAAGAAAAGCAAGTTGTGACCTTAAATGACATAAGGTTGGCTTGAACTGCATCCAGCAATGTTTGGTTTCACATTGGTTCTGGGAACGAAGCCATTAGCTTCCTGACCGGTAAAACAGAAACGTTTTTAAACGTTCTGAAAACGGAAGTGGAAATTTCACCTGTTGTGTGAACGTTTCTTTTTATGTTGCAGGGAGATTCTGAGAACATTTTACTCCAGTTCCTTTAAAGGCTTCCTGGGTGGTTTTATTAACGCTCTGAAAACCAAAATTATATGTCATTTTGAGATTTTTAAATAACTTCCTTAAAACTTTCACAAGAATTTAAAAAAATACTTTTAGGAAGACTGCTAGCTTATTTTGGGATAACTTTTTTGAACTCCAAGAACCGATAGAACACATTATTGTGACACAACATCACGGAGATTCAAACCTATAATCTTCTGTTCTCTATCCATGGAATTACTCCACTGCGCCACCAGAATGTGGCAAGGTTTTTTTTTACACATAAAAACCTGATTATTTTAGTCTATTCAAACAGACCCCATTTCTAAGGAAACAAACACTCATTAAGATCAACTGTGGCCAATCAGTGGATGAGGCCAACACACCTGAACAAACAGACGATAGAGTTTTGTTGACACTGAGAATGGAATGTATTTGTGGAATGTATTTTCTGAACATTACTAAGGTTTTCTTGTGGTGTTTATGGAAAGTTTTCTTAATGTTTCCGGAACAATTTGAGAACAACTTTAAATAGAACCAAGAGGAAAACTGTAGGAAACGTTGTGCTGAAGTACTGAAATTCCCACAAAAGATCATTGTTTCTTAACGTTTCTGATAGGCTAATTGAACTCATTTGAATCAATTGTAGGTGTACCTGTGGATGTATTTTAAGGCCTACCTTCAAACTCTTGATGCTTCACATCATGGGGAAATCAAAAGAAATCGGCGAAGACATCAGAAAGAGAATTGTGGACCTCCACAAGACTGGTTCATCCTTGGGAGCAATTTCAAATGCCTGAAGGTACCACATTCATCTGTACAAACAATAGTACGCAAGTATAAACATCATGGGATCACTCAGCTGTCATACTAGGGAGGAGACGTGTTCTGTCTCCTAGAGATGAACGTACTTTGGTGCGAAAAGTGCAAATAAATCCCAGACAACAGCAAACGACCTTGTGAAGATGCTGGAGGAAACAGGTACAAAAGTATCTACAACCACAGTAAAACGAGTCCTATATCGACATAACCTGAAAGGCCACTCAGCTAGGAAGAAACCATTCCCCCAAAACCGCCATAAAAAACCCAGACTACGGTTTGCAACTGCACATAAGGACAAAGATTGTACTTTTTGGAAAAATGTCCTCTGGTCTGATGAAACAAAAATAGAACTGCTTTGCCATAATGACCATCGTTATGTTTGGAGGTAAAAGGGGGAGGCTTGCAAGCAAAAGAACACCATCCTAACCGTGAAGCATGGGGGTGGCAGCATCATGTTATGGGGGTGCTTTGCTGCAGGAGGGACTGGTGCACTTCACAAAATAGATAATATAATAATATAATAATATATGCCATTTAGCAGACGCTTTTATCCAAAGCGACTTACAGTCATGTGTGCATACATTCTACGTATGGGTGGTCCCGGGGATCGAACCCACTACCCTGGCGTTACAAGCGCCATGCTCTACCAACTGAGCTATAGAAGGACCATAGATGAAACTTATGTGGATATATTGAAGCAACATCTCAAGACATCAGTCAGGAAGTTAAAGCTTGGTCACAAATGGGTCTTCCAAATGGACAATGACCCCAGGCATACTTCCAAAGTTGTGGCAAAATGGCTTAAGGACAACAAAGTCAAGGTATTGGAGTAGCCATCATAAAGCATGGACTTCAACCCTATAGATAATTTGTTGGCAGAACTGAAAAAGCATGTGCGAGCAAGGAAGCCTACGAACCTGACTCAGTTGCACGGCTCTGTCAGGAGGAATGGGCCAAAATTCACCCAACTTATTGTGGGAAGCTTGTGGAAGGCTACCCGAAATGAATGACCCAAGTTAAACAATTTAAAGGCAATGCTACCAAATACTAATTGAGTGTATGTAAACTTCTGACCCACTGGGAATGTGATGAAAGAAGTAAAAGCTGAAATAAATAATTCTCTCTACTATTATTCTGACATTTCACATTCTTAAACTAAAGTGCTGATCCTAGCTGACCTTAGACAGATAAATTTTACTCGGATTAAATGTCAGGAATTATGAAAAACTGAGTTTAAATGTATTTGGCTAAGGTGTATGTAAACTTAGGTCTACCTTTGGCTAATCGGATGGTTCAGATTACCGTGTCTGCTGTAACGTAGCAGGTAAAAAGGAAAGTTCTTACTGTGAGAAAGCCAGCATCCCGGAATTGCCTCTTCACTATCGACGTTGAGACTGGTGCTTTGCCGGTACTATTTAATGAAGCTGCCAGTTGAGGACTTGTGAGGCGTCTGTTTCTCTAACTAGACACTCTAATGTACTTGTCCTCTTGCTCAGCTGTGCACTGGGGCCTCCCACTCCTCTTTCTATTCTGGTTAGAGCCAGTTGCGCTGTTCTGTGAAGGGAGTAGTACATCTACTCCCTACATCTACTCCCTTCTACTCCCGATTTCTCGCATGGAATAGCCTTCATTTCTCAGAAGAATAGACTGACGAGTTTCAGAAGAAAGGTCTTTGCATCTGGCCATTTTGAGCCTGTAATCGAACCCACAAAAGCTGATGCTCTAGATATTCAACTAGTCTAAAGAAGGCCAGTTTTATTGCTTCTTTAATCAGCAATACAGTTTTCAACTGTGCTAAGATAATTGGGTATTTGATAAAAGGGTTTTCTAATGATCAATTAGCCTTTTAAAATGATAAACTTGGATTAGCTAACACAACGTGCTATTGGAACACAGGAGTGATGGTTGCTGATAATGGGCCTCTGTACGCCTGATAACTGATAATGGGCCTCTGTATGTAGATATTCCATAAAAAATCTGCCGTTTCCAGCTACAATAGTCATTTACAACATTAACAATGTCTACACTGTATTTATGATCAATTTGATGTTATTTTAATGGACAAAGAATGTGCTTTTCTTTAAAAAAAACAAGGACAATTCTAAGTGACCCCAGACTTTTGAATGGTAGTGTATATATTTTTAAATGTTGTGAACAACAATGCATTGGCAATAGCCTATATCCTACTGCACAAACCTCATGGCAACAGTACTTTTTTAACGGGTGAATGTTGCATAGGCTTAAGTTTATGTCATGTTTGTATTTTGTATTGATGACCACCGTGTTCAAGTAATGAAATACAATGAAAATAATGTTATATTTTTTGTCAAGTTACTTAACCTATTCACGTGGGAGTTCCAAATATCTCTAACTGTCGCACCAGAGTGAGTTTATTTATGCGTGTCAGAATGCACTCACTGTTCCAAAATGTGATTGTTACACATGCTGCTCTCAAACCAAGGCACGCTCGCTGATAATTATCGATAGGCTGTTTCAACTTGTCAATAAAAAAATATATATATTATTATTTATTTTCTAGCAACTGTTTGAATTAAGGTGTGTTCTGCCTCCTCATTAATTCACATAGAAGTAGCACATTTCACTATTGCGGACAATTTACATTTGAGGCATTACTGAGCTGGACAAATGTTTCTCTTTGACAGAGCCTAAGCACTTCCCCAGTATTTCCCCAGATCAAGTATGCAGACATTTGTGCATCTATTGGCGCTTGCATTGCCTTCATTGTTGTTGTCTTTACTACTAATAACTTTGGACATGTGTGCAAAGTATGTGCCTTATTGTGTTATCATTATAGCTTGTTTCTGTATACCGTGTTGTCTTCTTCACTGCAGCACACCTTTTGTACGTATGGAGCAAAGTGTATTTACTGTTTTATTCACGTTTTCAAGTTATGGTGACAAATCATGCATTCTGATTCTTGAATAGATTGTGATGGACACAAATTATGTGCATTTTGAAAGGTTGTGATGTACTTTTTTGAAGGTTGTTCTGATTATGAGGAGGTAATGCTAAGCTAATTGCCAGCAATGGGTGGGGCCATGCTTGTTGATATCATACAATGCATTCTGTTGTCACGTAAACGTCAGACCAAAGATGTGAAGGGATGGTTCATTAGTCTTTCAAGTTAACTTCCGTAAGTGAATGATGGTAGACGACACAACTGCCTTCAACATACATACTGCAAACAGACCAAACTCATCATCAAACTCTTACATTTGATTGACATGAAAAACAAACATGGCAGCGCGCACAAACTACCCATCGTCGGATTACTTGTACATTTAAAAAAAGTGTTTTACTCAATTATGTCGACCACTGGTGAGCTCACACGAGATGAATTGTAAATACTAATTTCTATTAACTAATTCATATTATGGTTTCTGTCAGTCAAGAGCTAAATAGGACCGTTTGTGTTAGGTCACTCTTTCCTCAGTAAGAACTACAACTAATACAGCCTACATTTTCCGGTCTGGATGAGAGTTATATTATGCTGTTGCTACTTCTGTGAATGTCGGAACACAATGAGGACATAACGGAGTGAAGACTGTTTATGCAAAATGTTTCTGTGTAAAAACAGTGTGGCCAACTCAAACATAACTGAACGTTCTAAATGACCGGTTTGAGCTTATGTTGCATGGACCACGTAGAATGATCACACCTGTGTTAGTATGTGTCAGAGGGTTAAATGCACTAACAATGTTCCAAAGCCAAGCAACTATCCTGCACCATTCACAGAAAGCTGTACGCTAATCACCAAAGGACAACCACACTCTCACCAAGCTGTAAGAAATGTATGGTTCTCAGAACATTATGTTCTAGCTGAGCAGTGACCACTATGGCTGCTGTTGGAGCGGAGAACTGTCTCTTACACTTGGATGTCCAGCATAATCCTCTTGTCCTCTTCCACGTGGATGCCCCAGATGCAGTCCTGGCCCTTGTCGTAGGTCTCCGGCCAGTTTGGAGAGAGAACCACCCCGGCTGAGTCTGTGATTTCACCACTACACACAGCTGGGACACACACGCACAAACACAGTGTCAAATCCAAATCGTGAGAAACACATACATTCATGGCCAACACTTTTGTGATAATCCAAAATAGTTCAAAAGTAAACAGCAATATCAAACTAACAACATGTAGGTCTACTCACAGTAAAGTGATTGAACATCTAAAATGTCAGTGCCAGCTGAGCTAATGATATGAAATAATACGTGGTTTTGCTGTAGGTCTGGGGACTGTGGGACATCTTTCAAATGCCATGTGAATTCACATGGGTAAATAAGAGACAGCGATGAAAGAGCATCACTGCTGAACAGAATAGCATTCATAATGACTTTCCATGCTCATTGAAAACTCAAGAGCAATAGGGGTGGCATAGAACCATTACAAATGGCTAACTAGGTAAAATACAGTACTGTAGCTCAGCAGAAATTGAATCCTTTAATGTCTACCTTTGCTGAAGAGCTGTAAGATCAAGGGCAGTGTGGTGTGGGGCAGTGCGGGGGAAGTAGATAAAGTGTAAGAGGTTGTGAGGTCAGTGTGTGTGTGTGTGTGTGTGTGTGTGTGTGTGTGTGTGTGTGTGTGTGTGTGTGTGTGTGTGTGTGTGTGTGTGTGTGTGTGTGTGTGTGTGTGTGTGTGTGTGTGTGTGTGTGTGTGTGTGTGTGTGTGTGTGTGCGTGTGTCTGTGGGAAAGAGAGAGAGAGTGAGAGAGAAAAAGCTAAAGTAAAAGGGGGAAAGGGACCAAGAGAGTGAGAGAAAGAGTGAGAGAAAGAGAGAGAGAAAAAGAAAGAAAGAAAGGAAGAATTAATGAAAGAAAAGGATGGCAAAAGAGAAAGAGAGAGAGCAGCAGGGAGAAAGAGAGAATACACCTAGGCTTTGATCGCCACTGGCCATATGACTCAGTGTGTAGCCTAGACTGCACAGGGGAATACCTTCAGTCTGTAGCACTACTGAAACCTGCCCTGGAAACACATGGGCTAGGACGCATTACATTTTGAAAAGTCATTGACGATCAGATCCTGGGAGACTGGGTTTATTGTGACTGGGGTTCCTAGATTGTACTCAGATGCTGATAGAGAATTAGCCAAACATGAGCAGGGGAAATTCTGTGGCCTGGCTTTGAAATGGGATGAGGACTCACCCCTGCAGGCTGGCTCTGTCTCATTCCACTGGGGGTTCTCTGCGTCCAGACATTCAATGATGACTGAGCCCTGCTCCAGAGTGTAGCCAGGGTCACAGGCAAATTCCACCACCGCACCCACACCGTAGGCCGTGTCACTGCTGGTGAAGTTGCCATACTTCACAAAGGGCCCATAGCATGTGCCCTTTGCAAAAGCTGCAGGACAGAAATCACACGTGGATTTTTTGTTCCAATAAGTCACCATCAATTCTCAATTTGACATTAGTTAGCATAGGTTGAATAAATGTTAGTATTCTGTTGAGTCTTTGAAGTACCTTCATATCTGATTGCTGCTCCCGTAGAGGTGACCGTCCCATCTGTGGTGAACTCCACAAAGAGGTGACGGCCTGTGCTCACCACGCCCTCATTGGGCAGGTACTCCACCTCGTAGGAGTCATACAGCGGAGGGGAGTCAATGTTGTTCCCATTCTTAATAAGGAGTCTGAAACACAATCAAAAATAGTGCTTAATAAAATGGGGGAGGGGGGAATGAGACACACTTGCCATTGAGGACTAAGAGAAACATCCAAAGGGAGTGGTGAGTGGTTCTGAAGTGGCGCTCATTGTTTCATCTGTGGCTGTAATAACCCTGTGATAAGATTCCACACAACTCGGCAGCAAGCGGCTTCATTCAATGTCAGTTTGTTACCACAGCCTTGAGACATAGTAGTTATGGTACAAAAATGTAATTAAATACTGTCTCCCCGCATCTGAGTGGCCTCTATAGTCCATCAATTAATTTGCATGAGGAAATACAGTTAATTATTTGAAATGACACAAAGCCGTTTCAATTTCATCCTCCAATCCGTTCAAATTTGACTCATAGTCACTCACATAGGGGATTTAGTTGCCTAGCCTTAGCAAGCATATGCCTATTTAAGGCATACAATTAGGCTAGGTGTTGTTGCCCAGTGTTGCATCGCATTCTGACAGCCTGAGGTAAAACCTGCCATATCTAGCCCAACTGGAAACTAATTAGCAACAAACAAAAAAGACGCCTCCAAGTTCTACCACTTGAGCACGCACCAACACCCCCCTTCTCACACACACACACACACACACACACACACACACACACACACACACACACACACACACACACACACACACACACACACACACACACACACACACACACACACACACACACACACACACACACACACACACACACACACACACACACACACACACACACACACACACACACACACACACAGCTTCCATCCATCTTTATGTGTACTCTACCTGTCATCATCCTCAGCCAAAGCCATTTTCTCAAAGTGAACATGAAGCCGGTGGCCTTCAGGAGCCTCCAGGACCCAATGGCACGTCAAGTTGTTGCTGTAGTTGCCAGGGAATCCAGGAGAGACAATACGGCCCAACGTGGCATTTTTAATCATACCACCACAGGAAGCTTTATTGAGGATGGATTTGATAAGAGAGATGAGGAAGGGAAGGATAGGACACAGAGAAAAAAAGTTAGACATAAAAACAACTTAAATGTCCCTTTGAAGAAAGGCTTATTTTCTATAACAATGTTGGTTTTCTGCTCTCTCTTTGCTGTGTAATACCACAGTACATAGAACCTGAGGTCAGGAGTAAGAAAGTTTCCATTCCTGTACTGAAAGAGAAGGAGAATGTTTGGGAGTCTGGGAGCTGTATAGTGGTCTGGCGAATAGCCATCTCACCAGGGACTGACTGACTTTCTGACTGTGTGTGACGATGGACTAGTGAGGAGAGCATAGCAGCAGAATGGTATCAGTGCAGAACAGCTGTAGGGAGTGAGAGTGGGGCTGGCAGAAGAGATGGTGCTATATAGAGCAGCAGGTAGCTTAGTGGTTAGAGCATTGGGTCAGTAACCGAAAAGTTGCTGTATCGAATCCCCGAGCTGACAAGGTAAAAATCTGCCGTTTTGTCTCTGAGCAAGGCAGTTAACCCACTATTCCCCGAGCGCAGAAGATGTGGATGTCGATTAAGGCAACCCTCAGCACCTCTCGGATTCAGAAGGGTTGGGTTAAATGTGGAAGATACATATCAGTTGTTTGCATTCAGTTGTACAATTGACTAGGTATCATCCCTATCCCAGAGCAGGTAAACGTTAGTCATGTAGCCCACTCATAATTACTGTAGTATTAGCCACTAGCGAGGTCTCGTCTCTGTAGCACTGCTCCCTCTTGCCATACTGATAATCAGACACTACGAAACCAGGCCTCACAGCACAACCAATCAACTTTGGATCTTAATGATGATGCTCAACTGACATGGTGTAGAATCTATTACTGGTATACAAGGGAGGCATGGGCTTTACACAATGTGAAGTTAGCCGTCGCAGTGAGGGCTATTACTAATATAAACAATAGTCAAGTAGGCCTACCTACAATGTTTACAAAATAATTAACAGGACGAAGAGCAACATAAGTCAGAGCATCAACAACCTAACCCAGACCACAATGTCTGATAGCAATTTGGCTATACAGCTGCAAGTATAGCCAAACCTTTCCATGTCTGGCCACAGCAGGAAATCATTATTTTAGGCTGGATCCTTAGAACCAAAGTAGATAAATTCAGTTTACCATGCTCACGTGAGAAAGGGAACATCCACTTACACAGACAGGATTTTTTCATGTGTGAAACTAAACAATAACAGATAGCTCTGGTCTACTTATTGTTCCCTCCCTGCTCTCCCCACCCACCACACCAGAGAGAATTAGCCAGTGAAATGTCTCTGCTTGGAATAACCTTACGTAGCACGTGTAAAAGAACCGCCTGAGAGGGTTTTAAAGAAACACAATTTTCAGGCTTTGCGTCTTCTCTGCTTTTCCCCTGAAAACTAAATGGTTTAGAACGCCATGATTTGTCATGCATTGGATATCGTCCAATCGCAATTCAGCATCTGTCTCAGGGTTGGTTTAAAGGGGCCATCTGCTGATGCCACATCCGTTTTTTAATGTATACAGTACCTTTTTATTTATTTTTATTTAATCTTTATTTAACTAGGCAAGTCAGTTAAGAACAAATTCTTATTTGCAATGACGGCCTACCCCGGCCAAACCCTAACCTGGACGACACTGGAACAATTGTGCGCCACCCTATGGGACTCCCAATCACGGCCAGTTGTCATACAGCCTGGAAGTGAACCAGGGTCTGTAGTGATGCCTCACTCGGGAGCCCTTAATAAATGAATTAAATGTATCCATTGATTCCTGAAGAGCTTATAAATGCATCATGAGCTTAGTTCAACTATCGTACCACGTTGGAACCCAAATATAAGCTTGTTATACTCCAACGTTGTAAACAAAGTGAATGTGAACAAACACTGTATAGCCTCAAAACATGGATAAAGGTGTATAATTGTTATATATTGGATGGTTAGTCCTTGCATCCATAACTCTGGTGCATCAAATAAATACGAGGAAAACAAGGTAAGCATTTACATTTATTTCAGCTTAAAGGTAGATTCAGCTAAATTACGTTTCCACCAGCAGCATCATTGCCTATCATTGCCTATCAAGACATTAAAAAAAATATATACATATTTTTTCAAATCTATTTATTTTGCCCCTTTTTTCTCCCCAATTTCATGGTATCCAATTGGTAGTTACAGTCTTGTCCCATCGCTGCAACTCCCGTACAGACTCGGGAGAGGCGAAGTTCGAGAGCCGTGTGTCCTTCGAAACACAACCCAGCCAAGACGCACTGCTTCTTGACATAATGCCCGCTTAACCTGGAAGCCAGCCACACCAATGTGTCGGAGGAAACACCGTACACCTGGCGACCGTGTCAGGGTGCATGAGCACAACCCTCTCCTATCCCGGATGACGCTGGGCCAATTGTGCTCTGCTTCATGGGTCTCCCAGTCACGGCCAGCTGTGACACAGCCTGGGATTGAACCCGGGTTTGTAGTAAACCTCAAGCACCGCTGCGCCACTCGGGAGAACGCCGCAAATTGATTTTAACAAACAATTAGTCACCCAAAAAATGTGGCCCTCCGTTGAATTTCAAAATCCTGATCTGGTCCTCGAGCCAAAAAGTTTGCTCACCCCTGGTGTACAGCGTGTTAGCCATAGGCCCAAACAGCGGCGAAGTTGAACCTCCTGCTTCAATGCTCTTAGTTGAAACAGAAATTGACCCACTATGCTGTTTACTTTCTGCATCTGTCATATCGCTGAGACTGCCTTTAACCACATGTATTTGATTGCTTACCGTGAACCATTTTTGGAGTAACATTTAAAAAACTCTTAAATGTAATTAAATGTAATGTAAAATGTAATTACGTAATCCCCTAAAGTAATGATTTATCATGAGAGGGCCATAAACAATAACTAGTGATGCTGCATACTCCAAGAAAGGTTCAAATCTCAACTTTCTGGTAATTTAAAAAAATGAATTGCTGAGGTGTCGTCACTTTTGAGAACAAAAGCTCAAGTACACAGTACAAATATGATAAAATATGAAAAATGGTATATTATGTATTTCCTGTATATTTTACATAGGCTCTAGGCTCTGACCTAACATAATCATATGGTGTGCTTTCGCTGTAAAGTCTTTTTGAAATCGGACACGATGGGTAGATTAATAAGAAGTTAACCTGTTCAACCTATGGGGGCGCTATGTCATTATTGGATAAAATGACGTGCCCGTTTTAAGCGCAATATTTTGTCACGAAAAGATGCTCGACTATGCATGGAATTGACAGCCTTGGAAAGACAAGACTCTGACGTCTCCAAAACTGCAAAGATATTATCTGTGAGTGCCCCAGAACTAATGCAACAGGCAAAACCAAGATGACGTTTCATACAGGAAATGCCCCAGATTCTGAAGGCGCTGTGTTCCAATGTCTCCTTATATGGCTGTGAATGCGCCAGGAATGAGCCTGCGGTTTCTGTCTATTCCCCGAGGTGTCTGCAGCATTGTGACGTGTTTGTAGGCATATCATTGGAAGATTGACCATAAGAGACTACATTTACCTGGTGTCCCGCCCGGTGTCCTGTGTGCGTAATCTGTAGGTCCATGCTCGTTCCATTTCTTCAGAAGAGAAAGTAAAATGCCACGATGGATTTTATCATCGATAGATATGTGAAAAACACCTTGAGGATTGATTCTAAACATCGGTTTGCCATGTTTCTGTCGATATTATGGAGTTAATTTGGAAAAAAGTCTGTGTTTTAATGACTTAATATATATATATATATTTTCCCTCCCCAAATGTGATGAACAAAACGGAGCGATTTGTCCTAAACAAATCATCTTTCAGGAAAAATTGAACATTTGCTATCTGAGTGTAACAGCGTTCGTCTGTTGAAGAAAGAGAGTCGGACCGAAGCGCAGCGTGTAGGTTACTCATGACTTTAATGAAAGAACGCGGTACATGAAATAACTGATACTAACTACAAAAACAACAGAACGGAACGTGAAACTAATTACAGCCTATCTGGTGACTACAACACAGAGTAAGGAACAAACACCCACAAAATAAAAAGCGAACTCAGGCTACCTAAATACGGTTCCCAATCCGAGACAACGAGAATCACCTGACTCCAATTGAGAACTGCCTCAGGCAGCCAAGCCAAACTAGACACACCCCTAATCATACACAATCCCAATGCTAATAAAACCCCAATACGAAACACAACATATAAACCCATGTCACACCCTGGCCTACCCAAACATATAACAAAAACACAAAATACAATGACCAAGGCGTGGTACATGAAATAACTGATACTAACTACAAAAACAACAGAACGGAACGTGAAACTAATTACAGCCTATCTGGTGACTACAACACAGAGACAGGAACAAACACCCACAAAATACAAAGCGAACTCAGGCTACCTAAATACGGTTCCCAATCCGAGACAACGAGAATCACCTGACTACATTTGAGAACCGCCTCAGGCAGCCAAGCCAAACTAGACACACCCCTAATCATACACAATCCCAATGCTAATAAAACCCCAATACGAAACACAACATATAAACCCATGTCACACCCTGGCCTACCCAAACATATAACAAAAACACAAAATACAATGACCAAGGCGTGACAGAACCCCCCCTAAGGTGCGGACTCCCGGACGCACCTCAAGAGCATAGGGAGGGTCCGGGTGGGCGTCTGTCCATGGTGGCGGTTCTGGCTCGGGACGTGGACCCCACTCCATTAATGTAATAGTTCCTCCCCTTTGCGTCCTGGGGTAATCCACCCTCGCCGTCTACCATGGCCTAATAGTCCTCACCCAGATCCCCACATAACTGAGGAGCAGCTCGTGACAGAGGGGCAGCTCGGGACAGAGGGGCAGCTCGGGACAGAGGGGCAGCTCGGGACAGAGGGGCATCTCAGGACAGAGGGGCAAGCTCGGGACCGAAGCAGCCCGGGACTGAGGGGAAGCCCGGTACTGAGGGGAAGCCCGGTACTGAGGGGAAGCCCAGTACTGAGAGGAAGCCCAGTACTGAGAGGAAGCCCAGTACTGAGAGGAAGCCCAGTACTGAGAGGAAGCTCAGGCAGGTAGTAGGCTCCGGTAAATCCTGGCCGGCTGGCGGAACTGGAAGAAACTGGTTGTCTGGCAGATCTGGAAGAGACTGGTTGTCTGGCAGATCTGGAAGAGACTGGTTGTCTGGCGGCGCTGGGCTGACTGGCGGCACTGGCGGCGCTGGGCAGACTGGCGGCACTGGCGGCGCTGGGCAGACTGGCGTCACTGGCGGCACTGGGCAGACTGGCGGTACTGGCGGCGCTGGGCAGACTGGCGGCGCTGGGCAGACTGGCGGTACTGGCGGCGCTGGGCAGACTGGGAGCACTGGCGGCGCTGGGCAGACTGGGAGCACTGGCGGCGCTGGGCAGACTGGGAGCACTGGCGGCGCTGGGCAGACGGGAGACTCAAGCAGCGCAGGAGAGGAGAAAAGCTCTGGCTGCGCTAAACAGGCGGGAGACTCCGACAGCGCAGGAGAGGAGAAAAGCGCTGGCTGCGCTGAACAGGCGAGGCGCACTGGAGGCCTGGTGCGTGGTGCTGGAACTGGTGGTACTGGATCGAGGACACGCACAGGAAGCCTGGTGCGGAGAGCTGCTACCGGAGGACTGGTGTGTAGAGGTGGCTCTGGATAGACCGGACCGTGCAGGCGCACTGGAGCTCTTGAGCACCGAGCCTGCCCAAGCTTACCTGGCTCGATGCCCACTCTAGCCCGGCCAATAGGAAGGGCTGGTATGTGCCGCACCTGGCTCTTCACCCGCACTGGAAACACTGTGCGCTCCATAGTATAACACGGTGCCTGCCCGGTCTCTCTAGCCCAACGGTGAGCACAGGGAGTTTGCGCAGGTCTCCTACCTGGCATAACTATTCTCCCTTCTAGCTCCCCCCCAATATTTTTTTGGGGCTGCTTTTCCGACTTCCAACCGCGTCGCCGTGCTGCCTCCTCATACCAGCGCCTCTCCGCTTTAGTCGCATCTATTTCTTCCTTGGGACGGCGATATTCTCCCGGCTGCGCCCAGGGTCCTTTTCCGTCTAATATCATCTCCCAAGACCCAGAAGTCCTTATATTGCTGCTCCTCACAATTAACAGGGAGAGTAGGCTCAGGTCTGACTCCTGACTCAGCCACTCTCTCTGCGCTCTCCCCCAATATATATTTGGGGGTTACTTTCATTTTTCGCTCTGCGTCGCCGTGTTTTCCTTTTAGACTCCATTCGTCTATAGCCCTCTTCGCATTGCTGCAGGGAATCCCAGGCGGGCTCCTGCACTCGCTCTGGGTCGGCTGCCCATCTGTCGATTTCTTCCCACGTCGTATACTCCATGCTTCTGCTGTCCATAACGTCTTCCTTTAGCTCCTGCCAGTTATCTACGTCGTTGCCAGTTATACGCTGCTCGGTCCGTGAGAGGTGGGTGTTTCTGTAACGGCGTTCGTCTGTTGAAGAAAGAGAGTCGGACCGAAGCGCAGCGTGTAGGTTACTCATGACTTTAATGAAAGAACGTGGTACATGAAATAACTGATACTAACTACAAAAACAACAGAACGGAACGTGAAACTAATTACAGCCTATCTGGTGACTACAACACAGAGACAGGAACAAACACCCACAAAATACAAAGCGAACTCAGGCTACCTAAATACGGTTCCCAATCCGAGACAACGAGAATCACCTGACTTCAATTGAGAACCGCCTCAGGCAGCCAAGCCAAACTAGACACACCCCTAATCATACACAATCCCAATGCTAATAAAACCCCAATACGAAACACAACATATAAACCCATGTCACACCCTGGCCTACCCAAACATATAACAAAAACACAAAATACAATGACCAAGGTGTGACACTGAGAGTCTCCTCATTGAAAACATCTGAAGTTCTTCAAAGGTAAATTATTTTATTTGAATGTTTTTCTGTTTTTTGTGGAAAATGTTGCACGCTGAATGCTAACGCTAAATGGTACGTTAGCTATCAATACTGTTACACAAATGCTTGTTTTGCAATGATTGAGAAGCATATTTTTAACATCTGAGATGACAGTGTTGTTAACAAAAGGCTAAGCTTGAGAGCAAATAGATTAATTTCATTTCATTTGCGATTTTCATGAATAGTTAACGTTGTGTTATGCTAATGAGCTTGCGGATAGATTTACACAATCCTGGATACAGGTTTTTTTTCGTAGCTAAACGTGACGCAGAAAACGGAGCGATTTGTCCTAAACAAATAATCTTTCAGGAAAAACTGAACATTTGCTATCTAAGAGTCTCCTCATTGAAAACATCTGAAGTTCTTCAAAGGTAAATTATTTTATTTGAATGCCTTTCTGTTTTTATGTGTAAATGTTGCCTGCTGAATGCTAACGCTAAATGCTACGCTAAATGCTACGTTAGCTATCAATACTGTTACACAAATGCTTGTTTTGCAATGGTTAAGAAGCATATTTTGAAAATCTGAGATGACAGTGTTGTTAACAAAAGGCTAAGCTTGAGAGCAAATAGATTAATTCACCGTGCATCATTAGCGAATTGAAATTCGTACAATATGTTGAGAATTAGCAAAAATGGACAATATGTAAACATTTTGTAAAAACACATGATATGTTACCCCCCCTACACTGGCTTCCTGTTAAGGCAAGGGCTGATTTCAAAATTTTACTGCTAACCTACAAAGCATTACATGGGCTTGCTCCTACCTATCTTTCCGATTTGGTCCTGCCATACATACCTACACGTACGCTATGGTCACAATACGCAGGCCTCCTAATTGTCCCTAGAATTTCTAAGCAAACAGGCAGGGCTTTCTCCTATATAGCTACATTTTTATGGAATGGTCTGCCTACCCATGTGAGAGACGCAGACTCGGTCTCAACCTTTAAGTCTTTACTGAAGACTCATCTCTTCAGTGGGTCATATGATTGAGTATAGTCTGGCCCAGGAGTGTGAAGGTGAACGGAAAGGCTCTGGAGCAACGAACCTGTCATGTTTTGTCATTTATTATCATGTCTTGTCTCTGTGCTTCCCTTCTATTCGTTTCCCTCTGCTGGTCTTATTAGGTTCTTTCCCTCTTTCTATCCCTCTCTCTCCCCCTCCCTCTCTCCCTCTCTCGCTCTCTCTCTCTATTGTTCCGTTCCTGCTCCCAGCTGTTCCTCATTCTCCTAACTACCTCATTTACTCTTTTCACACCTGTCCCCTATTTTGCCCTCTGATTAGAGTCCCTATTTCTCCCTCTGTTTTCCGCTTCTGTCCTTGTCGGATCCTTGTATGATGTTCGCTGTTCTGTGTCCTTGTTCCGCCCTGTCGTGTTTTACCTTCTTCATTACCTTCTGTGGTCGCGTCTCCAGTCATTCCTCTCTACTGACGAGTGGATTTCAGTTTTCCTGTGTTTGCTTTCACCTAGATAATAACCAGGATTATCGCTTTTGTCTAATACTGGAATAAAGACTCTGTTTTCGTTAAGTCGCTTTTGGGTCCTCATTCACCTGCATAACAGAAGGATCCGACCAAGAATGGACCCAGCGACTACGGATTCTCGCAACACTGCCGTCGAGATCCAGGGAGCAATGCTCGGCAGACACGAGCAGGAATTGTCTGCTGCTCGTCATGCCGTTGAGACCCTGGCCGCTCAGGTTTCCGACCTCTCAGGACAGTTTCAGAGTCTTCGTCTCGTGCCACCAGCTACTTCCTGGTCTTCCGAGTCTCCGGAACCTAGGGTTAATAACCCACCATGTTACTCTGGGCAGCCCACTGAGTGACGCTCCTTTCTCACCCAGTGTGATATTGTGTTCTCTCTCCAACCCAACACATACTCAAGAGAGCTCGGATCGCTTACGTCATTTCACTCCTTACTGGTCGGGCTCGGGAGTGGGGCACAGCTATCTGGGAGGCAAGCGCTGAGTGTTCTAACAATTATCTGAACTTTAAAGAGGAGATGATACAGGTTTTTGATCGTTCAGTTTTTGGTAAGGAGGCTTCCAGGGCTCTGGCTTCCCTATGTCAAGGTGATCGATCCATAACGGATTACTCTATAGAGTTTCGCACTCTTGCTGCCTCCAGTGACTGGAACGAGCCGGCGTTGCTCGCTCGTTTTCTGGAGGGACTCCACGCTGAGGTTAAAGATGAGATTCTCTCCCGGGAGGTTCCTTCCAGCGTGGACTCTTTGATTGCACTCGCCATCCGCAAGGAACGACGGGTAGATCTTCGTCACCGAGCTCGTGGAAGAGAGCTCGCGTTAACGGTGTTCCCCCTCTCCGCATCTCAACCATCGCCTCCCTCCGGCTCAGAGACTGAGCCCATGCAGCTGGGAGGTATTCGCATCTCGACTAAGGAGAGGGAACGGAGGATCACCAACCGCCTTTGCCTCTATTGCGGTTCTGCTGGACATTTTGTCATTTCATGTCCAGTAAAAGCCAGAGCTCATCAGTAAGCGGAGGGCTACTGGTGAGCGCTACTACTCAGGTCTCTCCATCAAGATCCTGTACTACCTTGTCGGTCCATCTACGCTGGACCGGTTCGGCTGCTTCCTGCAGTGCCTTGATAGACTCTGGGGCTGAGGGTTGTTTTATGGACGAAGCATGGGCTCGGAAACATGACATTCCTCTCAGACAGTTAGGGAAGCCCACGCCCATGTTCGCCTTAGATGGTAGTCTTCTCCCCAGTATCAGATGTGAGACACTACCTTTAACCCTCACAGTATCTGGTAACCACAGTTAGACCATTTCTTTTTTGATTTTTCGTTCACGTTTTACACCTGTTGTTTTGGGTCATCCCTGGCTAGTATGTCATAATCCTTCTATTAATTGGTCTAGTAATTGTATCCTATCCTGGAACGTTTCTTGTCATGTGAAGTGTTTAATGTCTGCTATCCCTCCTGTTTCTTCTGTCCCCTCTTCTCAGGAGGAACCTGGCGATTTGACAGGAGTGCCGGAGGAATATCATGATCTGCGCACGGTCTTCAGTCGGTCCAGAGCCAACTCCCTTCCTCCTCACCGGTCGTATGATTGTTGTATTGATCTCCTTCCGGGGACCACTCCCCCTCGGGGTAGACTATACTCTCTGTCGGCTCCCGAACGTAAGGCTCTCGAGGATTATTTGTCTGTTTCTCTCGACACCGGTACCGTGGTGCCTTCTTCCTCTCCCGCCGGAGCGGGGTTTTTTTTTGTTAAGAAGAAGGACGGTACTCTGCGCCCCTGCGTGGATTATCGAGGGCTGAATGACATAACGGTTAAGAATCGTTATCCGCTTCCCCTTATGTCGTCAGCCTTCGAGATTCTGCAGGGAGCCAGGTTCTTTACTAAGTTGGACCTTCGTAACGCTTACCATCTCGTGCACATCAGAGAGGGGGACGAGTGGAAAACGGCGTTTAACACTCCGTTAGGGCATTTTGAATACCGGGTTCTGCCGTTCGGTCTCGCTAATGCTCCAGCTGTCTTTCAGGCATTAGTTAATGATGTACTGAGAGACATGCTGAACATCTTTGTTTTCGTCTACCTTGACGATATCCTGATTTTTTTCACCGTCACTCGAGATTCATGTTCAGCACGTTCGACGTGTACTCCAGCGCCTTTTAGAGAATTGTCTCTACGTGAAGGCTGAGAAGTGCGCCTTTCATGTCTCCTCTGTCACATTTCTCGGTTCTGTTATTTCCGCTGAAGGCATTCAGATGGATCCCGCTAAGGTCCAGGCTGTCAGTGATTGGCCCGTTCCTAAGTCACGTGTCGAGTTGCAGCGCTTTCTAGGTTTCGCTAATTTCTATAGGCGTTTCATTCGTAATTTCGGTCAAGTTGCTGCCCCTCTCACAGCTCTTACTTCTGTCAAGACGTGCTTTAAGTGGTCCGGTTCCGCCCAGGGAGCTTTTGATCTCCTCAAGAAGCGTTTTACATCCGCTCCTATCCTTGTTACTCCTGACGTCACTAAACAATTCATTGTCGAGGTTGACGCTTCAGAGGTGGGCGTGGGAGCCATTCTATCCCAGCGCTTCCATTCTGACGATAAGGTCCATCCTTGCGCTTATTTTTCTCATCGCCTGTCGCCATCGGAACGCAACTATGATGTGGGTAACCGCGAACTGCTCGCCATCCGCTTAGCCCTAGGCGAATGGCGACAGTGGTTGGAGGGGGCGACCGTTCCTTTTGTCGTTTGGACTGACCATAAGAACCTTGAGTACATCCGTTCTGCCAAACGACTTAATGCACGTCAAGCTCGTTGGGCGTTGTTTTTCGCTCGTTTCGAGTTCGTGATTTCTTATCGCCCGGGTAATAAGAACACCAAGCCTGATGCCTTATCCCGTCTCTTTAGTTCTTCTGTGGCTTCTACCGACCCCGAGGGGATTCTCCCTGAAGGACGTGTTGTCGGGTTGACTGTCTGGGGAATTGAGAGACAGGTAAAGCAAGCACTCACTCACACTGCGTCGCCGCGCGCTTGTCCTAGTAACCTTCTTTTCGTTCCTGTCTCTACTCGTCTGGCTGTTCTTCAGTGGGCTCACTCTGCCAAGTTAGCTGGCCACCCCGGCGTTCGGGGTACGCTTGCTTCTATTCGCCAGCGGTTTTGGTGGCCTACTCAGGAGCGTGACACGCGCCGTTTCGTGGCTGCTTGTTCGGACTGCGCGCAGACTAAGTCAGGTAACTCTCCTCCTGCCGGTCGTCTCAGACCGCTTCCCATTCCTTCTCGACCATGGTCTCACATCGCCTTAGACTTTATTACCGGTCTGCCTTCGTCTGCGGGGAAGACTGTGATTCTTACGGTTGTCGATAGGTTCTCTAAGGCGGCACATTTCATTCCCCTCGCTAAGCTTCCTTCCGCTAAGGAGACGGCACAAATCATCATTGAGAATGTAATTCAGAATTCATGGCCTCCCGTTAGACGCCGTTTCAGACAGAGGTCCGCAATTCACGTCACAGTTTTGGAGGGAGTTCTGTCGTTTGATTGGTGCTTCCGTCAGTCTCTCTTCCGGTTTTCATCCCCAGTCTAACGGTCAAGCAGAAAGGGCCAATCAGACGATTGGTCGCATATTATGCAGCCTTTCTTTTCGAAACCCTGCGTCTTGGGCAGAACAGCTCCCCTGGGCAGAATACGCTCACAACTCGCTTCCTTCGTCTGCTACCGGGCTATCTCCGTTTCAGAGTAGTCTGGGGTACCAGCCTCCTCTGTTCTCATCCCAGCTCGCCGAGTCCAGCGTTCCCTCCGCTCAGGCTTTTGTCCAACGTTGTGAGCGCACCTGGAGGAGGGTCAGGTCTGCACTTTGCCGTTACAGGGCGCAGACTGTGAGAGCCGCCAATAAACGTAGGATTAAGAGTCCTAGGTATTGTCGCGGTCAGAGACTGTGGCTTTCCACTCGTAACCTTCCCCTTACGACAGCTTCTCGCAAGTTGACTCCGCGGTTCATTGGTCCGTTCTGTGTCTCTCAGGCCGTCAATCCTGTCGCTGTGCGACTGCTTCTTCCGCGACATCTTCGTCGCGTCCACCCTGTCTTCCATGTCTCCTGTGTCAAACCTTTTCTTCGCGCCCCCGTTCGTCTTCCCCCCGTCCTTGTCGAGGGCGCACCTATTTACAAGGTACGGAAGATCATGGACATGCGTTCTCGGGGACGTGGTCACCAGTACTTAGTGGATTGGGAGGGTTACGGTCCTGAGGAGAGGAGTTGGGTTCCATCTCGGGACGTGCTGGACCGTTCGTTGATTGATGATTTCCTCCGTTGCCGCCAGGGTTCCTCCTCGAGTGCGCCAGGAGGCGCTCGGTGAGTGGGGGGGTACTGTCATGTTTTGTCATTTATTATCATGTCTTGTCTCTGTGCTTCCCTTCTATTCGTTTCCCTCTGCTGGTCTTATTAGGTTCTTTCCCTCTTTCTATCCCTCTCTCTCCCCCTCCCTCTCTCCCTCTCTCGCTCTCTCTCTCTATCGTTCCGTTCCTGCTCCCAGCTGTTCCTCATTCTCCTAACTACCTCATTTACTCTTTTCACACCTGTCCCCTATTTTGCCCTCTGATTAGAGTCCCTATTTCTCCCTCTGTTTTCCGCTTCTGTCCTTGTCGGATCCTTGTATGATGTTTGCTGTTCTGTGTCCTTGTTCCGCCCTGTCGTGTTTTACCTTCTTCAGATGCTGCGTGTGAGCAGGTGTCATTGTCAGCTACGGCCGATTCCTTCCCGAAGCGACCTGCAGTCTGTGGTCGTGTCTCCAGTCATTCCTCTCTACTGATGAGTGGATTTCAGTTTTCCTGTGTTTGCTTTCACCTAGATAATATCCAGGATTATCGCTTTTGTCTATTACTGGAATAAAGACTCTGTTTTCGTTAAGTCGCTTTTGGGTCCTCATTCACCTGCATAACAGAACTGCCCTTGCTGTCTCTGCCTGGCCGGTTCCCCTCTCTCCACTGGGATTCTCTGCCTCTAACCCTATTACAGGGGCTGAGTCACTGGCTTACTGATGCTCTTCCATGCCGTCCCTAGGAGGGGTGCGTCACTTGAGTGGGTTGAGTCACTGACGTGATATTCCTGTCTGGGTTGAAGCCCCCCTTTGGGTTGTGCTGTGGCGGAGATCTTTGTGGGCTATACTCGGCCTTGTCTCAGGATGGTAAGTTGGTGGTTGAAGATATCCCTCCAGTGGTGTGGGGGCTGTGCTTTGGCAAAGTGGGTGGGGTTATATCCTGCCTGTTTGGCCCTGTCCGGGGGTATTATCGGATGGGGCCACAGTGTTTCCTGACCCCTCCTCTCTCAGCCTCCAGTATTTATGCTGCAGTAGTTTGTCGGGGGGCTAGGGTCAGTCTGTTATATCTGGAGTACTTCTCCTGTCTTATCCGGTGTCCTGTGTGAACTTAAGTATGCTCACTCTAATTCTCTCTTTCTCTCTTTCTTTCTCTCTCTCGGAGGGCCAGAGCCCTAGGACCATGCCACAGGACTACGTGGCACAATGACTCCTTGCTGTCCCCAGTCCACCTGGTCGTGCTGCTGCTCCAGTTTCAACTGTTCTGCCTGCGGCTATGGAACCCTGGCCTATTCACTGGATGTGCTACCTGTCCGAGACCTGCTGTTTTCAACTCTCTAGAGACAGCAGGAGCGGTAGAGATACTCTTAATGATCGCCTATGAAAAGCCAACTGCCATTTACTCCTGAGGTGCTGACTTGCTGCACCCTCGACAACTACTGTGATTATTATTATTTGACTATGCTGGTCATTTATGAACATTTGAACATCTTGGCCATGTTCTGTTAGAATCTCCACCCGGCACAGCCAGAAGAGGACTGGCCACCCATCATAGCCTTGTTCCTCTCTAGGTTTCTTCCTAGGTTTTGGCCTTTCTACGGAGTTTTTCCTAACCACCGTGCATCTACACCTACATTGCTTGCTGTTTGGGGTTTTAGGGTGGGTTTCTGTACAGCACTTTGAGATATCAGCTGATGTAAGAAGGGCTATATAAATAAATTGGATTTTTCTTTTGATATGTTACCAATTCCAATTTGTTGTGGCTAACGTTGGCTCGGTGGCTAATGCTATTGCTAACATTAGCTAGCCGGCTAATGTTAGCAAGGCTAGGGGTTAGGGGTTAAGGCTAGGGTTAAGGTTACGAGTTAGGTTAAAGGGTTAAGGTTTGGGTTAGGGTTTGGATTAGCTAACATGTTAAGTAGTTGCAAAGTAGCTAAAAAGTAGTAAGTAGTTGCAAAGTTACTAATTAACTAAAAGGCTAAAGTTGTCTGTGATGAGTCTCCCTGATCTACATTTACTATGTTAAATCTAGTCTATGAGAACAGTCTGGATGGCCTACCATAGAAAGCATACAAGTAACCTCCATTAACCTCTGCTCAGTGGGAGACAAATAACACCCAGTCCATTTAAACTGAGTTTAATTACTTTAATCATTCAGCTGAAAAGTTGGAGTTCTCTGAGGAGGTAACTATATATTCTCATTGGTTCTCAGTGAGCGGCTGGATGGATCCTGGGGTTGAAGAGCTAAAGTGTGTCTTTCTGTGTGTGTGTGTGTGTGTGTGTGTGTGTGTGTGTGTGTGTGTGTGTGTGTGTGTGTGTGTGTGTGTGTGTGTGTGTGTGTGTGTGTGTGTGTGTGTGTGTGTGTGTGTGTGTGTGTGTGTGTGTGTGTGTGTGTGTGTGTGTGTGTGTGTGTGTGTGTGTGTGTGTGTGTGTCAAATCAAATCAATATACACATATACACAATCAATCACATACACATGGTTAGCAGATGTTAATGTGAGTGTAGCAAAATGCTTGTGCTTCTAGTTCTGACCATGCAATAACATCTAACAAGTAATCTAACCTAACAATTTCACAACAACTAGCTTATACAGACAAGTGTAAAGGAATGAATAAGAATATGTACATAAAAACATATGAATGAGTGATGGCCGAACGGCATAGGCAAGATGTAGTAGATGGTATAGAGTACTGTATATACATATGAGATGAGCAATGTAGGGTATGTAAACATTATATAACGTGGCATTGTTTAAAGTGGCTAGTGACACATTTATTACATAAATTCTTCCATGATTAAAGTGGCTAGAGATGAGTCAGAATATTGGCAGCAGCCACTCAATGTTAGTGATGGCTGTTTAACAGTCTAATGGCCTTGAGATAGAAGCTGTTTTTCAGTCTCTCGGTCCCGGCTTTGATGCACCTGTACTGAGCTCGCCTTCTGGATGATAGTGGGGTGAACAGGCAGTGGCTCGGGTGGGTGTTGTCCTTGATGATCTTTTTGGCTTTCCTGTGAGATCAGGTGGTGTAGTTGTCCTGGAGGGCAGGTAGATTGCCCCCGGTGATGCATTGTGCAGACCTCACTACCCTCTGGAGAGCCTTACGGTTGTGGGCGGAGCAGTTGCAGTTCCAGGCGGTGATGCAGCCCGATAGGATGCTCTCGATTGTGCATCTGTAAAGGTTTGTGAGTGCTTTTGGTGACAAGCTGAATTTCTTCAGCCTCCTGAGGTTGAAGAGGTGCTGCTGCTGCACCTTCTTCACCACGCTGTCTGTGTGGTGGACCATTTCAGTATATCCGTGATGTGTACACCGAGGAACTTAAAACTTTCCACCCTCTCCACTACTGTCCCATCGATGTGGATAGGGGGCTGCTCCCTCTGCTGTTTCCTGAAGTCCACGATCATCTCCTTTGTTTTGTTGACATTAAGTGTGAGGTTATTTTCCTGACACCACACTCCGAGAGCCCTCACCTCCTCCCTGTAGGCCGTCTCATTGTTGTTGGTAATCAAGCCAACCACTGTAGTGTCGTCTGCAAACTTGTTGATTGAGTTGGAGGCGTGCATGGCCACGCAGTCATTGGTGAACAGGGAGTACAGGAGAGGGCTGAGAACGCACCCTTGTGGGGCCCCAGTGTTTAGGATCAGCGGGGTAGAGATGTTGTTACCTACCCTCACCACCTGGGGGTGGCCCATCAGGAAGTCCAGGACAGTTGCACATGGCGGGGTCGAGACCCAGGGTCTTGAGCTTAATGACGAGTTTGGAGGGTACTATGGTGTTAAATGCTGAGCTGTAGTCGATGAATAGCATTCTCACATAGGTATTCCTCTTGTCAGGGTAGGTTAGGGCACTGTGCAGTGTGATTGAGATTGCGTCATCTGTAGACCTATTGGGGCGGTAAGCAAATTGGAGTGGGTCTAGGGTGTCGGGTAGGGTGGAGCTGATATGGTCCTTGTCTCTCAAAGCACTTCATGATGACGGAAGTGAGTGCTACGGGGCGGTAGTCGTTTAGCTCAGTTACCTTAGCTTTCTTGGGAACAGGAACAATGGTGGCCCTCTTGAAGCATGTGGGAACAGCAGACTGGTATAGGGATTGATTGAACATGTGTGTAAACACACCGGCCAGCTGGTCTGCGCATGCTCTGAGGGCGCGGCTGGGGATGCTGTTTGGGCCTGCAGCCTTGCGAGGGTTAACATGTTTAAATGTCTTACTCACCTCGGCTGCAGTGAAGGAGAGTCTGCATGTTTTCGTTGCAGGCCGTGTCAGTGGCACTGTATTATCCTCAAAGCGGGCTAAAAGGTTATTTAGTCTGCCTGGGAGCAAGACATCCTGGTCCGTGATTGGGCTGGATTTCTTCTTGTAGTCCGTGATTGACTGTAGACCCTGCCACATGCCTCTTGTGTCTGAGCCGTTGAATTGAGATTCTACTTTGTCTCTGTACTGACGCTTGTTTGAAAGCCTTGCGGAGGGAATAGCTGCACTGTTTGTATTTGGTCATGTTACCAGTCACCTTGCCCTGATTAAAAGCAGTGGTTCGCGCTTTCAGTTTCACACGAATGCTGCAATCAATCCACGGTTTCTGGTTAGGGAATGTTTTAATCGTTACTATGGGAATGACATCTTCAACGCACGTTCTAATGAACTCGCACACTGAATCAGCGTATTCGTCAATATTGTTATCTGACGCAATACGAAACATATCCCAGTCCACGTGATGGAAGCAGTCTTGAAGTGTGGAGTCAGCTTGGTCGGACCAGCATTGGACAGACCTCAGCGTGGGAGCCTCTTGTTTTAGTTTCTGTCTGTAGGCAGGGATCAACAAAATGGAGTCGTGGTCAGCTTTTCCGAAAGGAGGGCGGGGCAGGGCCTTATATGCGTCGCGGAAGTTAGAGTAACAATGATCCAAGGTTTTTCCACCCCTGGTTGCGCAATCGATATGCTGATAAAATTTAGGGAGTCTTGTTTTCAGATCAGCCTTGTTAAAATCCCCAGCTACAATGAATATATACGGCTGTGATTATAATCGAAGAGAATTCTCTTGGTAGATAATGCGGTCTACATTTGATTGTGAGGATATCTAAATCAGGTGAACAGATGGATTTGAGTTTCTGTATGTTTCTTTCATCACACCATGTCTCGTTATCCATAAGGCATACGCCCCCGCCCCTCTTCTTACCAGAAAGATGTTTGTTTCTGTCGGCGCGATGCGTGGAGAAACCCGCTGGCTGCACCGCCTCGGATAGCGTCTCTCCAGTGAGTCATGTTTCCGTGAAGCAAAGAACGTTACAGTCTCTGATGTCCCTCTGGAATGCTACCCTTGCTCGGATTTCATCAACCTTGTTGTCAAGAGACTGGACATTGGCGGGAAGAATGCTAGGGAGTGGTGAATTCTCTTGGTAGATTATGCGGTCGGCATTTGATTGTGAGGAATTCTAAGTCAGATGAACAAAAGGACTTGAGTTCCTGTATGTTGTTATGATCACACCACGTCTTGTTAATCATAAGGCATACACCCCCGCCCTTCTTCTTACCAGAGAGATGCTTGTTTCTGTCGGCGCGATGCGTGAAGAAATCAGGTGGCTATACCAACTCCGATAGTATGTGTCGAGTGAGCCATGTTTCCGTGAAACAAAGAACTTTACAGTCTCTGATGGAAGGCAATCCGTGCTTGGATTTCGTCTACCTTCTGGTCAAGAGACTGGACATTGGCGAGTAGTATGCTCGGGAGCGGTGCGCGATGTGCCCGTCTACGGAGCCTGACCAGAAGACTGCTCCGTCAGTAATGTTGGTGAGTTGACGTTGCTCTTATATCCAATAGTTCCTCCAGTCTGTATGTAATAAAACCTACGATTTCCTGGGGTAGCAATGTAAGAAATAACACATAGAAAAAACAAAAGTTTCCTAGGAATGCGAAGCGAGCCGGCCATCTCTGTTGGCGCTGGAAGTATAGTATGTGTGTGTCACGAATCTCGTCGAAGATGGTGCCTCTTCCTGGTCGGGCGGCCTACTAGCTGCCATCGATTCCCTTTATTTTGTTTCTGTTAGTTTGGTCTAATTGTTTACACCTGTTTTGAGTTAAGTTTTGTTTGTAGGCTATTTAAGGGCACTAGGCCCGCTGGCTATTGTGCGGGCTTGTTTTCTGTTCATGGTGTTGGATTATTTTGTGGTCTCTATTTTTCCAAACAGTTTTAGTCCTGTTTGTTTGGACGGGTTATTTAATGCGACCTTGTGTTTGGCATGTCCGTTTTCACTGTCTTTGGAATAAAGATCCACGTTCGGAACTAACCGGCTCTCTGCGCCTGACTCCTCCACCCACTATTCCTAGAAGCCTTAACAGTGTGTGTGTGTGTGTGTTTGGCAGGAAGGAAGCAGTGTTGTTGGCTCTTACCCAGGCATTTGGGCTCCTTGCCACTCCAGTAAGGTGTAGTGGCGTTGCGACAGGTGAGCATGGTGGGGCCTTGCAGCTGGTATCCGGTCAGACACTGGAAGTAGGCTTCTCCCCCAGCATGGAGGTGAGTTACTGATACTTCCCCATTGGCTGGCTCCTTAGGGAAGGCACAGCTTAGAACGAAGGCTAGATGGAGAGAGTGAGAGAGTGGGAGGGAGAGAGGGATAATTAAGATTGAATCAGTCATGACTGGATTGATATGATTTCATATTATAAAATTAATCGAAATTATGTTTCGAAGTGGAATCAGTTGTTATCTTAGCGGCACCATTTTACTTGAATTATATGTATACTGATGCAAGCTCCCAGCCATCCAGGACATTTATACCAGGCGGTGTTTGAGGAAGCCCAGAAAATTGCCAAATACTTCAGCCACCCCAGCCATGTACTTTTCTCTCCACTACCATCCGGCAGGCGGTACCAGAGCATCAGGTCTCGGACCAATAGGCTCACAGACATCTTCCATCCCCAAGCAATAAGACTGTTGAACAGCTAATCAATGGCTGCCCACCGTCACCCACGGACTGTCTGCACTGACTCCATGCACACTCACAGGTCTCTACCCACAAATTCACACGTTTAAACTGACACTGACATTATCGCACATGTTGACGCCCATACACAATCACACATGCACACACACTTTCACCATATGCGCTGCTGCTACTATTTCTTATAACAGTTTTTGTCTATAGTTTTGGTACTAATTTTCTAAGTACAAAAACTCTAAACTCCAAGTACAAAACTCCAAACTGGTAACACTTGTCACACAGCCATTCTTACAGTACATTCAAAACCTTTCATTATGCATTCATTTTAGCATACATTTCAATCCAAAATATAAGTTTACTGTGAAATTTAATGAGTACATTGATTTAATCACCAAAACACAACATAATGATATCTTCTCAATTTAGTTATTTTAACAACCAGTTAATCCAATAGCAAAACATTCAAGATACATGTTTATAAATGACCCTTTGAATGTAGTATGTTACAGTACTGTACATTACACTGATTTCACATTAGGTAATACACTTACACTACCCATTAAAATTGACTGAACATCAAATTTGACATAATTTCTATCCCATGTGTGATCAAAGGTGTGATCATTGAAGACAAATTTTACAATGTAACCAATGAAACAAATGAAATAAACTATGTTTAGCTGGCACTAGTTTGCATCAAGCCTGTCTTGAACATTTGGCCAGCGGTTCTCATCCAAATCACAGTAAATATCCTCATTGTTCATGCATCTGGGGAAAAACATTTTGACATACAGTGCATTCGGAGAATATTCAGACCCCTTGACTTTTTCCACATTTTGTTCCATTACAGCCTTATTCCAAAATTGCATTACATTCAATGTTTTCCTCATCAATCTACACATAATTCCCCATAATGACAAAGTGAAAACAGGTTTATAGACATTTTTGCTAATTTATAAAAAATAAAAACAAAAAAAGCTTATTTACATAACTACTCAGACGCTTTGCTATGAGACTCAACATTGAGCGCAGATGCATCCTGTTTCCATTAATCATCTTTGAGATGTTACTACAACTTGATTGGAGTCCACCTGTGGTAAATAAGATTGATTGGGAAAGGCACACACCTGTCTATATAAGGAGTTGACAGGAAGAGTATTGGATGTTGCAAACATCTTCCATTTAAGAATGATGGCGACCACTGTGTTCTTGGGGACCTTCAATGCTGCAGAAATGTTTTGGTACCCTTCCCCAGATCTGTGCCTCGACACAATCCTGTCTTGGAGCTCTATGGACATTACCTTTGACCTCTCCAAATCATGTCCAATCAATTGAATTTACCACAGGTGATCTCCAATCAAGTTGTAGAAACATATCAAGGATGGTCAATGGAAACAGGATGCACCTCAGCTCAATTTTGAGTCGCATAACAATACTTTTGCAAATAAGGTATTTCTCTTTATAAAACCCTGTTTTCACTTTTTCATTATGGGGTATCGTGTGTAGAATGAAGACCATTTTTTAAAATATCAGTTGGCTTAAGTAATAGTAAAACGTATTTTAACTAAAGAGAAGAGAATCACATCAAAAGTAAAGTGAGCATTGCATTGTGAAAAGCTATTACTTTACATGAAAATGCATTGGAATGTGGAACATGTATTTCTAGATTAAACACGGACTAAATTTGGTGAAAAAGTGACTGTAGGATTTTTTGTGTTGTACTTAGTCAATTAAAAATGTGCTTAGAGCTCTGAAACAACTGCCTTGTTGATGATCTGTTGTGAAAATATACCACAACTCCACCAAAGCAATTTAAAAAAACTGTATTATCATTTTTACACTTGGTTACTTGTACATATCTACCTAAACTACCACTAATATCCTTGCACATTGATAAGGTATTGGTACTGACCCTGTATATAGAGTACATTTTTGTGTGTTTTTATTTGTTGTGTGTTTGTATTTTATCTTATTTTCTTACCTTTGATATCGAATACTGCATTAGAGCTCTCAAGAGAAAACAAGTTAGCATTTCACCCTACTGATTACACCTGCTATATCCTGTGCATGTGACAAATGCACTTTGATTTGACACTGCACACACACACACAGAGTAAATGTTGTGTATGAAAAATGTGGTATAATTGGTCAAGCAGAGCTGTTTTCATTAGTATTCTACTTGGGTTATAAATAATCCACTCCAGCTGCTACAATTAATTGCAGTTTAAAAGTACATTTGCAAATAGATTGTGACATGTTTGCAATGACTAATGAGTCTTAGTGTGCAAGTCTACACACACAGCTGTGGCAGGGAACTTTAAGTTTGGTTTAGAGGGTAGAAGTAGAGATGCAGATCAGGGCCTTGCTTCCCAGATAACTTCAGAACAAAGTTGACTACAAATCAGTGTTGGAAAATGTATCCAATTGTCATACTTGAATTAAAGTAAAAATACCTTAATAGAAAATTACTCAAGTAAGATTGAAAGATCCATTAAAATAAAAGTCCAAAAGCATTTGGTTTTAAATATACTAAGTATCAAAAGTAAAAGTATACATTATTTCAAATTCCTTATATTAAGCAAATCAGATGGCACCATTGTTTTGTTTTTCAATGTAGAGATAGCCAGGGGCACACTCCAACACTCAGACAAAATGTAATTTAATTTACAAATGAAGCATGTGTGTTTAGTGAGTCTGCCTGGTCTGAGGCAGTAGGATGACCAGGGATGTTCTCTTGATAAGTGTGTGAACTTGACGATTTTTCCTGTCCTGCTAAGCATTCAACAGGTATCAAGTACTTTTGGGTCTCAGGGAAAATATATGGAATAAAAATTACACTATTTTCTTAGGGAATGAAGTGAAGTAAAAGTTGTAAAAAATATAAATAGTAAGGTACAGATACCCTAAAAAAACAACTTAAAGGAAAACTCCACCCAAATGTTTTGCTTGTCAGCAATCAAGTTTCAAGATATGTAACATTCAAAATATAGATATCATCCCGTACAATGCATTTTGTATCATATGATGCAAACGGGGCATCATATGATGGAAATGCATCATACACAGGGATGATTTCTGACAAGCAAAACCTTTTGGGACTATCTCAACAATGGTCTAATGAAACAAATACTAAAAGATAGTCTTTGGGTGGTGTTTTCCTTTAAGTAGTACTTTAAAGTAATTTTTATTTAAGTACTTTACACCGCTGCTACAAATACAAAGTTGCTAAAAAATTTGCAATTCTTACAAACAAGTGAAGAATAAAATTATGTTTCGAAAGAAAACCGAAATGACTGTATTAAAAGATAGTCTACATGGATCTATATACTATAGGCTATTTAAATCATATTGAAATCAATTTCATGTTCAACCAATTGAGTTCTACTTTGAGACTAGGCTACTGTCTGTAATTTGTGCAACATGTGCGCGATGATGTGCCCAATCTGTGATTTACTGCATTATTATTGGGTAAGTATAATACGCCGCCTCAATAGATTATTTGCAGCAATAGGTGGGAATGATTCTAATATTAAGGTAAGATTTGAATGGAGGAAGCTGATCCGAGGGCAGCACTGCTTTTCTTTTGATCCTGTCAGTATCGACACATGGTCAAACGATGCACTTCGCTAATTTTCTCTCTACATGCTTGTTTGGGAAAAACTCTTAAAAAGTTGGCTCGTAAATAACGATGTACCTGCTACAATCATTGTAATGCTTAAGTTACTGGGAAACGAGGCCCAGTTCCATTTCAGAGCTGGTCCGTTAATGTTATAGTGGGGAGAAGAATTGCCTCTGTACCAGTTGTCAAACCGCTATTAGTCCAGAACAGCAAGATGAATGAGCTTCAACTTCCCTGTCCTTAAAAGAATTGTGCTACATAGGATGTATGGTAGCAATCATTAGTTGGCGTGGATGATGGATTGAGCTAACCATGTCCGTAATAGGAGCTATAAAACAGGCCTCTGCCTGTCGGAGCGCAGGCCCACTCTGCTCTGCCTCACTAGTCCAGCATCCTCTCTGAGATTATATTCCTGAGGTCCAGTACAGATAACACGAAAACCTGGAGTCTGTTGAAAAAACACCATGACAGCAAAAATATACTTTTTAACAACACCGGACCAACAATAAAGCGATAGTGACAGACATAGGTGGTCTAAGGTAAAGCCTAGAAAGATAAGATAGTTAGTCAAAATGCCTGCCTCACTCCTAGAGATCTACTGTAGGTGTGTTAATACCAACAATGTGTGGCATCTTTGATTGTTGAATCTGATTGCTGTTACTGTAAATTACAACAGTAGTCTTTATATCAAGCATAACAAAGCTGAGAAATAGACTCAGTGTCTGCAGAGCGTGACAGCCAGAGGGTGACAGCCATCGTTAAAAACAGAAAGCAAAGACAAGGACCCCGTGGGGGATCCCTACTGTTTAGTATGTCTGACTCAATCCTTTACTCATTAATATGATTTGGAGGAACAGTCGGAGTGGAAATGAGCTGTTTAGGTTGTGTCAACACGCAGGTGGAAACATTTCAAACAAAGCTCTCATTTCAGCTTACACTACTGCTCTCCTGCTTTAAACCAGTCACTACACTCTTAGAAAAAAATGGTGCTATCTAGAACCGTAAAGGGCTCTTTGGCGGTCCCCATAGGAGAACCCTTTGAATAACTATGTTTTGTTCCAGGTAGAAGCCTTTTGAGTTCCATGTAGAACCCTTTACACAGAGGGTTCTACGTGGAACCCAAAATAGTTCTACATGGAACCAAAAAAGGTTCTACCTGGAATAAAAAGGGTTATACTATGGGGACAGCCGAAGAGTGTACCTCTTCCGTTCCTGCTCCCCCAGACACAGGACTAAAAGGCACAGTGTAGCGTGCTGCTCCTGAGACAACCACTTTTGGGGCTGAGTGTGCAAACACTCAACCTGGTCTCAGAGCATTTCGTATTATTCTGTACGTAAGTCCCAGATGCTCTATATACTATGATATGTTACATTTCATATGGTATGTATTAATTTGTGGATGTTTCGAATTACAATTTGTATGATATGTGCCAAATTTGCTAAATGTACATGTTACGAATTTGCCAAACGTTTGATATGTTATCAATTCTGATTTGTTGTGGCTGATGTTAGCTAGGTGGCTAAATGGCTAATGCTGACATTAGCTAGCTGGCTAACTTCAGCTAGGTTAGGGCTACTTTTAAGAGTTAGATTAAAGGGTTAAGGTTAGGGTTAGCGGAAGGCTTAGCTTAAAAGGTTAAGGTTAGGGTCCAAAGCACCTCTCACTCACATGGCTCTCTCAGATATCTCAATTCTTTTTAGCCAAAGCCCATCATGAGATTGCGTCCTTCTCACAGTGAAGACAGACACATTGGGGACGCAACTGCGCGCATCCGAGGTGCATATTGAAGATGTTAGAAGGAAGAACTGTCCACATTTACTTTTTGTCAACCAACAAGATGAGTAGGCCTAACGAACAGAAAAAGCATTAGCGTATGTCAATCTACAATCCCTCATAGTACAAAAGAGACCTATTCAATTGGTCAAGTCCCAAATGAATACAACCACTAGCATCAAAAAATTGTTTAAAAGCAATGAGGCTGAAGCAACAGATCAGAACGTTTAGTTTAAAACATAGATAAACTATTAGGCTATTTCTTCACGTTATAAGCGCAGCAACGCACACCTGGCAGTAGGCTACAAGCGCGAATGTTCCAAAATGCAATCAATTAGCGGGAAATCACCATTCTCAAAAGTGACCGCAAGTGTAATTATGCATGTAATGCTTTATTATAAAGGTGTATTTTTTATGGTGAAAATGATCTTCACCAAATTTTAAATTCACTGTTGCCTATGTTTACCAGATAGGCTCTACACCGGTTGTAAAGCAGATTAATGTGCTTAATTTTGAGAAGTTATTTGGCCACTTTAGTTGTGATACAAACCTTATCAAAACATACAGGCCTATGGGCTAGGCTATATGAGGTTTATGTCTACAATTTGAACAATTCACAAAAAAAGGCATGCACTGTTTCTTGCCTTACTGCACACGCTGGCCATCATTCAATAGTTATAATATGTCATTCACAAGTGACAGGCTAATAGTGTCACCCATCAAAAGTGGATCAATAAATATAGTAGGCCTAGCCTATAGAAAGCTGATGGGATCCTCCTCTTTTTAATAGAGGCCACCAAAACTCAGTTTTCTCATGCATTTCCATAGCCTTTAGAAATGTTGTACAACATTAGCTCATGGGCTCTCATGAAGTGTTTGATTTCGATTTTCGACCACATTTGCATTCATGTCAGAGTGATTAGAGGGACAATAGATTGCTGAGTACCAGGCAGTTAGCAAGTTTGGTAGACCACCAATGACCGTCAGCAGCATCAGAGCTTCCGTGTCTAAACTGTCACATGGAATTTGACTGTGATTATGACTCGTCACCACCGGTGTGGCGGTAATATGGTCACAGTAACAGTCCTATGTTAGGGTAAGGGGAAGGGTTAGCTAATATGCTAAGTAGTTGCAAAGTAGCTAAAAAGTAGTAAGTAGTTGCAAAGTTTCTCATGATCTAAAATAGCCTAAAGTAACCTTCTGTCTAATGTAACCATACCAAACATTATATATCATACATTTACTATGTTACATCTAGTCTATGAGACCAGGCTGAGAGACTGAGCACCAGAGCATTAGGCTGTCGATAAACGGTTAAGCATTACAGAAACCATTGAAACGGTATAATCACTGCCTTTTAAATACCACTCTCATCATGGATGCATATGAAAGTCAACATTAAAGCTAACAGTTTTACAGCCCACAACTTCATTTCAAGCCCTCTCCCTCCCTACCAGAAGTTATTTGGATATTAGTGCTGAAGTAAAGGACGCTCTCCCACAGCAGTCTAACTCAATAAGACTGACAAGGGCATGGGGTTTTAGTGTCTGCCGATTTACTAAGGATCCACTTTAGCTGTTGTGTACTATACATCATTGTACTTTTTAACACTGTTGTGCTATGGTATAATTTGCAGGAAGTTGTTATGTTTCTTCTTGATGTACTACATGTGGTTGTAGTGTGCAGCAGCCATGATTTATCACAAATGCCCTCATAAACCTGTACATAACTCTCCGGGCAGTAATAGGGTGTTAAATTATCATCTTACCTGGCTGCCTCAGTGGATCAACAACCGCTTAGGGTACCAAGAGTACACAGAAACATTTGTCATCCAGAGACTATCATGTATTGTTTTCATTACTGCTATAGGAACAGCACAGAACCAATAAAGAGAAAAGTATTTGTTACACACTGCATTCAAGATCCCATACTATAGATACAGTGCATTTGTAAAGTCTGAGGTCCTGAGCGCTCTGGAGCAGGTTTTCATCAAGGACGTCTTTGTACTTTGCTCCGTTCATCTTTCCCTCGATCCTGACTAGTCTCCCAGTCCCTGCCGCTGAAAAACATTCTCACAGCATGATGTATCACCACCATGCTTCACCGTAGGGATGTGCCAGGTTTCCTCCAGACGTGATGCTTGGCATTCAGGCCAAAGAGTTCAACTTTGGTTTCATCAGACCAGAGAATCTTGTTTCTCATGGTCTGAGTCCTTTAGGTGCCTTTGGCAAACTCCAAGTGGACTGTCATGTGCTTTTTACTGTTGAGTGACTTCCGTCTGGCCACTCCACCATAAAGGCTTGATAGGTGGTGGAGTGCTGCAGAGATGGTTGTGCTTCTGGAAGGTTCTCCCATCTCCACAGAGTCTAAATATGGGGTTTTGTTTTTGGCATTATAGAGTATTGTTTGTAGATTGATGAGGAAAACATTGAATGTAATCCATTTTAGAATAAGTATTTTTCTGAATACTTTCCGAATGCACTGTATCTCCCATAGGCTAACAACAGACTCTCTTTAACTTTTTTTGGGATAGGGGACAGCATTCGGAATTTTGAATGAAAAGTGTGTCCAAAGTAAACTGCTTGCCATTCAGGCCCAGAAGCTAGGATATGCATGTAATTGTTAGATTTGGATAGAAAACACTCTAAAGTTTCCAAACTGTTAAAATAATGTCTGTGATTATAACAGAACTGAAATGGCATGCAAAAACCTGAGGAAAATCCATCCAGGAAGTGCTATTCTTTTGAAATGGGTGTTTTTCCATTGAAAGCCTATCCACCATTTAAAGGGATAGGACCCAGATTCCATTCTCTATGGCTTCCACTAGCCATGAACAGTCTTTAGACATTGTTTCAGTCATTTGTTCTGAAAAATGAGGGAGAATGAGCAGTTTCAATGAGAGGCCAGTGGAAAGTCCCCAACCTGTTTGGTGTGCAATCCCGAGAGTGCGCCTTTCTTGTTTTTCTTTTATATTATAACGCTATTGTCCTGTTGAAATATTATCGATTATTTAGGCAAAAACAACCTGAGGCTTGATTATAACCATCGTTTGACATGTTACCAGAAACTTTACGGATACTATTTGAAATTTTCGTCTGCCTCTTGTGACCGCATTTGAGCCATTGGATTACTGAACAAAACACGCCAACAAAATGGAGGTTTTTGGATATAAAGAGGGACATTGTCGAACAAAATAAACATTTATTGTGTAACTGGGAGTCTTGTGAGTGCAGCCATTCGAAGAACATCAAAGGTAAGTGATTCATTTTATTGCTATTTCTGACTTTCGTGACTAATCTACTTGGCCGCTAACTGTTTGTAATGTTTTGTATACTGAGTGCTGTCCTCAGATAATCAAATGGTTTTCTTTCGCTGTAAAGCCTTTTTAAAATCTAACACGGCAGATAGATTAACAACAAGTTAAGCTTTATTTTGATATATTGCACTTGTGATTTTATGAAAGTTAAATATGAATAGTATTGAATTTGGCGCTCTGCCATCAGCGTCCCACTGATCCTTAAGAAGTTTTAAGCATAGAGCAATAGTATTTTTTTAAGGCTTGTCTTTTTGTATTTGGTTCTGACCTTTTAACAGGATATTGAAGTCCAAATAACTAAGTTTTTCCCTGCAGCTTTTGAAAGGTTTTGAACTATTATTAACCAAATACCAATGAAATGTCAATACATCAAACTTAAATTACAAACCACACCCTGAAGAAAGGCCTCAGGGCTGGGTGTGCTAACATAGGTTCTAATCAAATGAACACGTGGATTTCTCCCACACCAATATGTCCCTCATAATGAAGCAGGAAGCTCTCTACAGTAAATCAATGAGGCGTAGAGTGAGAGTCCAGCCGCCCTAGGTCATCCATTCAATTCCTAGTTTATCGCTGGCTCCACTGAGCCCAGTTATTGCCATTATCATACCACCATTTCCATCTCTGTTGAGCCTGTACAGTGTGTATGCTGCAGGCAAAGACTTAATGTGTGGAGCCAATCCCTTAAGAATTAAATTACATGCGGCCTCCATTCCATTGTACGTCGTCGTATAGGGCCATAAAGCCTGATTGTTTTGCTATTACAAGTAATGGCTCCACAGTGAATGCAGTCAGGCATATTAGCTGATGGTAGGGCCTCAGGCAACAGATGTTGAGGTAATGTCCTTGATTATTCTACCCTGGAAGAGAGGAAAAATAGGATGAAAAGTGGAGGGAACGACTGGAAGTGTGATCCTAATCTCTGCCCTTAGTGACAGCTGTCCTGGGAGTACAAATGACATCCTATCTCATCAATCACAATTGCTGTTTCATCAGTCAATGGTCAATAGGTATTGATGCACAGAGCCAAAGTGGATAAAGGATTATTACTAGTGGCAATGGTGGCTAGTCGTATGTTTGACCACCACTTTGGCATTAGGCTACAATAATCACATGCCTTTGGAATGGCATGTCACTGAGTAAAATAGTCTAATAAACTCAATATTGACCTGACCTCTAACCTATTATGGCAGGTTGAATTTGTAATCTGTCATGTATTGCATATTGAATTACTTATTAAGTACGGCAAATCAATGGTATGGATGATGACGACAATGATTACAAATCATTGCAACTAATCAGCAGGTTCAAAATAAAGAAAGTTGCACACTCCATGTATAATCTCCCAGCAATTTAATGGGTATTTACCAACGTTTCAGCATCAAGGTGCCTTCATCAACTAATCAGCAGTAATCACAGGTGCAGGGCAGCCTACAGCATCAGTGGTAATGTAATTGGGTGCTCAGGAGAGTCACTCTACTAATGCCGTGGAAAATTACATAATTAGTCATGCTATCCCTTGTTTTGCTGCTTAAAGAATAGACTCTTGTTATATGCTAGTGTTTTTTTACCTGATACAAACTTGTCTTTGTGTGACTTAGTCACAAGACTGGGTGTATAGCTTAGATCCGTTAGGTGCGACCGCAGCATGTGAGATATGTGAGATCCCGTGAGTTTACTATCTACAGAAGGTAAGCTGTGTGGACCCTTGCAGGAAGGAGCACATTATGGTGAGAACTGTGCCAAAACGCAGCTATACGGTTCAGCCCTCGTATTATCAGCCTTGGGCTATCTTATTCTGCACAGACCAATCGCCTTTTACACTATGTTCCACCCCTGTTCTACACATCTGCTAAACTGCCACATAGACAAAAGAGGTTGTGCTTTTTCTATAAAAGCAGAGACACGACTACGTTTGTTAAGCTTTCAACTCTGAACCATTCTTGGTAATGGTTGATTGCTTCATTTTTGCAAATCTTATAATAAAGGTGTTGCAAAAGAAAGGGAGCCCACACTCGAACTAAAATGGAGCAGAAAGGGACCCGCCCTGGACCGGCAGGGAACGTCAGTGAGTGGATATGCCATTCCAGACAGATAAAATAAATTATAGGGTGAGACTGATTTTTTTTTTTACATCATAGAAAATCCTGTTCTGGCAACAGGTTGTGCACATGAGGTCTTTTGTTGGAGCAAAAGATACCCCTAGTTAGAAACTTTGTTGTAGCAGAGTTATAGTTATGTCCTAGAATCCTTCATTAGGAATTCTTATAATAAAACAGAGATATCTTTAATTAAAGAAGTAATTTTAGGGCAAACATCCTGTTGAAGTAGGGTGGGTTCTTTTTGTTGAAGCAGAAGTATCCTGATCAGAGTCAGGGGTTGTGTTTATCTGTTGAAGCAGAGAAGTGGCCATGGGACGACATGACACGGTTACGAGTAATGTGATCCCAGGGCACAATTCTGAGATAGAAATAAGAAAATATTCCTGCAGGTTAGAAAAATATTGTAAAAGAAAATTAATGAATCAGTGTAGTGGTAAAACAGTTGGTTATGATTGGGAAACCAGCTATGAATGTAAAACCTACATTAGATATTTGCTTAAGAGAAACTACCATGTGGGTATAAAATAAAATATTACATAGAATAATTAAGAATATATAATTATATTTATATATATATATATATACACAGTTGAAGTCGGAAGTTTACACACACTTAGGCTGGAGTCATTAAAACTTGTTTTTCAACCACTCCACATATTTCTTGTTAACAAATTATAGTTTTAGGAAGTCGGTTATCTACTTTGTGCATGACAAGTAATTTTCCCAACAATTGTTTACAGAGAGATTATTTCACTTATAATTCACTGTATCACTGGAAAGTGGGTCAGAGGTTTACATACACTAAATTCACTGTGCCTTTAAACAGCTTGGAAAATTCCAGAAAATGATGTCATGGCTTCAGAAGCTTCCGATAGGCTAATTGACATAATTTGAGTCAATTGGAGGTGTACCTGTGGAAGTATTTCAAGGCATACCTTCAAACTCAGTGCCTCTTTGCTTGACATCATGTAAAAAATCAAAAGAAATCAGCCAAGACCTCAGAAAAAGAATTGTAGACTTCCACAAGTCTGGTTGATCCTTGGGAGCAATTTCCAAATGCCTGAAGAAACCACATTCATCTGTAGAAATAATAGTACGCAAGTATAAACACCATGGGACCACGCAGCAGTCATACTGCCCAGGAAGGAGACGTGTTCTGTCTCCTAGAGATGAATGTACTTTGGTGCGAAATGTGCAAATCAATCACAGAACAACAGAAAATTAAAAATGCTGGAGGAAACAGGTACAAAAGTATCTATATCCACAGTAAAACAAGTCCTATATCGATATAACTTGAATGGCCGCTCAGCAAGGAAGAAGCCACTGCTCCAAAACCGCCATAGAAAAAGCCAGACTACAGTTTGCAACTGCACCTGGGGACAAAGATTGTACTTTTTGGAGAAATGTCCTCTGGTCTGATGAAACAAAAATATAACTGCTTGGCCATAATGACCATTGTTATGTTTGGAGGAAAAAGGGGGCGGTGTAGCGGCCGTGGTTGGTGGAAGAAGGTGGGGACCAAGGTGCAGTGTGGTAAGTGTCCATATTGATAATTTATTATCACGAGACCACTAAACAACATAAGGAGAATGAACGAAATGAAACAGTCCTGTCTGGTGTAGACACAAAACAGAAAACAGAAAATAATCACCCACCAAACACAATAGAAAACAGGCTCCCTAAATATGGTTCTCAATTAGGGACAACGATTGACAGCTGCCTCTGATTGAGAACCATACCAGGTCAAACACAGAAATAGCAAATAATAGAAAAACTAACATAGACAACCCACCCAACTTATGCCCTGACCATACTAAAACAAAGACATAACAAAAGAACTAAGGTCAGAACGTGACAGGATGCTTGCAAGCCGAAGAACACTATCCCAACCGTGAAGCATGGGGGTGGCAGCATCATGTTGTAGGGGTGCTTTGCTGCAGGAGGGGCTGGTGTACTTCACAAAATAAATGGCATCATGAGGAAGGAAAATGATGTGGATATATTGAAGCAACATCTCAAGACATCAGTCAGAAAGTTCAAGCTTGGTCGCAAATGGGTCTTCTAAATGGACAATGACCCCAAGCATACTTCCAAAGTTGTGGCAAAATGTCTTAAGGACAGCAAAGTCAAGGTATTGGAGTGGCAATCACAAAGCCCTGACCTCAATCCCATAGAGAATTTGTGAGCAGAACTGAAAAAGAGTGTACGAGCAAGGAGGCCTACAAACCTGACTCAGTTACACCAGCTCTGTCAGGAGGAATGGGACAAAATTCACCCAACTTTTAGTGGGAAACGTTTGACCTAAGTTAAACAATTTAAAGGCAATGCTACCAAATACTAATTGAGTGTATGTAAACTTCTGACCCACTGGGAATGTGATGAAAGAAATAAAAGCTGAAATACATCATTCTCTACTATTATTTTGACATTTCCCATTCTTAAAATAAAGTGGTGATCCTACCTGACCTAAGAAAGGGAATTTTTACAAGAGCAGCAAGGGAGAACCTTGCCTGCCCGATCAGCTAATGAAAATAATGGCAGATAAATGTGGCAGGGACATTCTGGAACAGGTACCACTCCGAACAGTAGCAGTTCTCTTAAAAGGCACATTGAGCTACGTTTTGTTATCAGGGGAAGTTTAGAAAGTGGGAGAGGGAAGCCTTAGCTTCTTATGGCTGGGGGGCAGTATTGAGTAGCTTGGATGAATAAGGTGCCCAGAGTAAACTGCCTGCTACCCAGGCCCAGAAGCTAAGATATGCATATCATTAGTAGATTTGGATAGAAAACACTCTGAAGATTCTAAAACTGTTTGAATTATGTCTGTGAGTATAACAGAACCTGAGAAGAAATCCAACCCGTAAGTGGAAAATCTGAGGTTTGTAGGTTTTCAAGTGTATACCTATCCAAGATACAGTGTAAATTTGGTCTGGTTACACTTCCCAAGGCTTCCACTAGATGTCAACAGTCTTTAGAACCTTGTTTCGGGCTTCTACTTCTACTGGAGCGAATAAGAGCTGTTTTACTAAGGGGTCTAGCAGAATGCCATGAGCTAAGTCACTCGCACTGCATTGAGACCGAGCTGCGTTCCCTTTCAGCCCTCGTTAAAGAAAAATGAATTGTCTGGTTGGAATATTATTGAAGATTTACGATAAAAACATCCTAAAGATTGATTTTATACATCGTTTGACATGTTTCTACAAACTGTCTGGACTAAGTACCTGCGCCTTGTGAATTTGGATTTGTGAACTAAACGCGGGAACAAAAAGGAGATATTTGGACATAAATGATGAACTTTATCCAACAAAACAAACATTTATTGTGGAACTGGGATTCCTGGGAGTGCATTCCAATGAAGATCATCAAAGGTAAGTAAATATTTATAATGCTTTTTCTGACTTCTGTTGACTCCACAACATGGCATCTGTATGGCTTGTTTTGGTGACTGAGCGCTGTACTCAGATTATTCCATGGTGTGCTTTCGTTGCCCCCACCGCAGCTCTACCATCAGACCCCTCGGAGGCAGCACATGAGCTGTGGAAATCCATTTTGTGCACCGCCCACATTGAGTCCCGTCTCTGGTGTTGATGGACTCTGGGTACTTAGTCCACCATCAACGTCCACCCCTACCATGCAGCTAAGTCCCTCACCCCCAACGATCACGACCAGAACAGATTAAAAAAGGGGACCCAAACACAACCTTTCTTCAGGCACCTCTGGTAACATTCCCTAATCCACAACCGCAACCTGCGGATGGTGAAGAGGGCCGTGACGATTGGCACCCGCTCATGGACATCCAGGACATTGCTAAAAAGCTTCCAGATCCTACAAAGGAAGCTGGTGATTTTACCACACAGCTACTGAAGATGGCCCGGCTGTTCAAGCCATCTGAAGCTGAGATCACACACATTTGCTGTATCAAGATGGGGCTGCAATGGGCGGACGTGGAGGGAGGCTTTGATGAAAATTACCATTGGGAAGAGGGTGGAGCCTATCAGACCCAACTGGCTACACTGTGTGATCGTATAAAAGAACATTACCCACCCATGACTGATTGGGCAGTTATCCATAGTTGCACGGAGAAAGATAAAGAGTTGTTGGAAGATTACAAACATAGGCTGTAGACCTGCTATGGTAAGCATAGCGGGCTCAAACCAATGACTAATGGCCGCCGCAATGATGACTACGACAGCCTCTTGAAGGCTGCCCTAATGAATGTACTTTAGCCAGCCCTTGTTAAACAGGTTAAAACGACCTGCATTGGCTGGGAAACTACCAGTCTACAAGTGGTTATTGAACACTGTAAACACACTGAGAGGCAACAACTGCCTCAAGAAGACAAGACAAAACAGAATAGAAAAGCCAAGTTACAAGCAACACAGCTGGCTTTTTTATCAAGGAGAGGGCCGGTTCAGGGAAGACTTCAAAATGATGGACAGAGGGTAATGGGAAGGGGTAGAGGAAGATGAGGGGGAGCCAGTGCTGACGGGTGGGCCAGACAACAGCAACAACAGGACAGGAACTATGTTTGTTACAACTGTGGATAAGAAGTACATTTCACTAGAAAGTGTCCAAATCCAAGTAAGCAGCTGTAGATACTCTAGAGAGTGCAAAACTGCCATCACATCTGTCAGCTCAGGCTGCAGAATTGTTTGCACTGACAAGGGCATGCATTCTAGCTAAGGATAAACTGTTACCATTTATACTGATAGCATATACCCATTTTGGGTGTTGCACGATTTTGGAACATTGTGGCAGCATCGTGGGTTCCTTACCTCATCTGGTAAGATGATTTTACATTCTAAACTGATTGCGAACCTGTTGGAAGCCATTCTCTTGCCAACATCCATTTTGTCTGCAAGTGCCAAGCTCACACTAACGCATCTGATCCTACCTCTAAAGGGAATGCTATGGCTGATATGGCTGCAAAAGCAGCTGCCATGTTGATTGTTTCCCCCACTCTCCAAATTGTTTCACTTCCTGTTTCTGCTGCAAATATGTTTTCATTACATGATGTTTCTGATCTGAAATCAGGTGCAGGGCCTGGGAAGGTGAGATAGTGGAGGAAGAAGTGTTCCTTTGACACACAGAGGAACCTCTGCTGGGGCCAAACGGCCTTCCCGTGTTGCCCAGACCTTGCTTCCCTTATGTGGCTAAGTTGGCACATGGCCAAGACCTTGTGTCAAAGGGGGGAGTTGTAGAAATTGTACATAATTTTTGGTTTGCACCTGGATTTTCTGTTTTTGCTTAGCAATTTTCTGTTAAGTGTTTGATTTGTATGACTAACAATGCAGGCAGAGGCATTCCGATGCCTATGTCAGGACATTTGAGCTCATAATGATGGACTTCATTGAGCTTACTCCATGTCAGGGGAATAAGTACTGCCTGGTTGTGGTTGATGCCTTCTCCAAATGGGTAGAAGCATGCCACATAAATGGCTGTAGCAAAGAACCTACTAAGGGAAATCATCCCTAGGTGGGGTCTGTCGGCCAAATTAATGTCAGACAACGGCTCTCATTTTTTAAATAATGTTACTCAGAACATCTCTGAAAGTTTGCAGATTGAACTACGAACACATTGTAGTTATCATCCAGCCAATAACGGTCTTGTCGAGAGAGCCAACGAAACACTGAAAATTAAATTGACTTAACTGATGACTGAGACCGGATTGCCATGGGTAACATTAATGCCTCTGGCTCTGATGTACATGCGTGGACTCGCACATCGTACCACTGGTTTAGCACCTCATGAAATACTCACAGGAAGACCCATGAGAATGCGTAACACTCCATTCCCACAGAACAGGTTGACCTTGATGGGTTGCGAGGATCAAATGGTAAGCTACTGCGAGGATGTACCAGCTGATGTCCTGTCGTAGGCAACCCCAGATTCCAAGGGAGGACCAGGACCGGACTCTACGCATCATGTTTGTTGATTTCGTGGTCAGTCTTCTCATTGCAGCTGTTGTATGTGCCCTGGGAGGAGCACAACAGTCCAGAGCGAGAACTGGCCACAATGAAACTGAAGTATACAACACCAGCATAGTCCCACGGCGGGACTTAAATAACAGCCACTCCAGCTCAAGCCAATGGCAGGCTCAGGACCTGAGTCCAGCAAACAATAGCCACGCTGATATCAGAAGAAGCAGGAGATCAATGCATGCACTTGACGAGCATCACAGCCTGAATCACAAGGTGAAACACTTGTTGGTCACTGCTTCATCAGGATTGTTGAGTCCCCTGCAGGACGGTTCAGCTAACGTAGGCTAATGCGTTAGCATGAGGTTGTAAGTAACAAGAACATTTCCCAGCACATAGACATATCTGATATTGGCAAAAAGCTTAAATTCTTGTTAAATTAATCTAACTGCACTGTCCAATTTACAGTAGCTATTACAGTGAAATAATACCACACTATTTATTGTTTGAGGAGAGTGCACAGTTTTGAACATGAAGAGTTATTAATGAACAAATAAGGCACATTTGGGAAGCCTTGAAACAACATTTTGAAAATAAATTTAATGGTTCATTGAATCAGACTAAAACTTTGCACATACCCTACTGTCATCTAGTGGCCAATATCTAAATTACACCTGGGCTGGAATAATACATTATGGCCTTTCTCTTGCATTTCAAAGATGATGGTACAATTAATTTTTTTAAATGTTTTTTTTTCTTTAATTATCATTTACCAGATTTAATGTTTTATATTCTCCTACATTCCTTTCACATTTCCAAAAACTTAAAAGTGTTTATTTTCAAATGGTACCAAGAAAATGCATATCTTTGCATCAGGGCCTGAGGTACAGGCAGTTAGATTTGGGTATGTAATTTTAGGTGAACATTTTAAAAAGGGGGCGTTTTGTATTTTTTTTGTACCATCATCTTTGAAATAAAAGAGAAAGGCCATAATGTATTATTCCAGCCCAGGTTCCAATTAGATATTGGTCACTAGATGGCAGCAGTTCATGCACAAAGTTTTAGACTGATCCAATGAACCATTACATTTCTGTTCAATGCTATGCTAGGCTATCGATAAACTTACACAAATGCTTGTCTTGCTTTGTCTGTAAAGCATAATTTAAAAATCTGAGATGACAGGGTGATTAACAAAAGGCTAAGCTCTGTTTCAATATATTTCACTTGTGATTTCATGAATATTAATATTTTCTAGTAATATTTTTTGTCTGTTGCGTTATGCTAATTAGTGTCAGTTGATGACAATTCTCCCGGATCCGGGAGAGGGAGTTCCAAGATTAAACAACTTCTTTGCTCGCTTTGAGGGCAACATAGTGCCACTGACACGGCCCACTGCCAAAGCCTGTGGGCTCTCCTTCACCATGGCCAACGTGAGTAAAACTTTTAAACGCCTTAACCCTCGCAAGGCTGCCGGCTCAGACGGCATCCCTAGCGACGTCCTCAGAGCCTGCTGTCTGTTGTGTTTACAGACATATTCCATCAATCCCTATCCACGTCTGCTCTGCCCATGTGCTTCAAGATGGCCAGAATTGTTCCTGTTCCCAAGAAACCTAAGGTAACTGAACTAAATGACTATCACCCACTTCCGTCATAATGAAGTGCTTTGAGAGACTAGTCAAGGATCATATCACCTCCACCCTGCCTGATACTACTTGACCCACTCCAATTTGCTTACCGCCCCAATAGGTCTACAGACGACACAATCACAATCACACTGCACAGTGCCCTAACCTATCCTGACAAGAGGAATACCTACAGTATGTAAGAATGCTGTTCATCGACTACTGCTCAGCATTTAACACCATAGTACCCTCCAAACTCGTCATTAAGCTCAAGACCCTGGGTCTCGACCCCGCCATGTGCAACTGTCCTGGACTTCGTGATGGGCCACCCCCAGGTGGTGAGGGTAGGCAACAACATCTCCACCCCGCTGATCCTCAACACTGGGGCCCCACAAGGGTGCGTTCTCAGCCCTCTCCTGTACTCCCTGTTCACCCACAACTGCGTGGCCATACACGCCTCCAACTCAATCATCAAGTTTGCAGACGACACTACAGTCGTAGGCTTGATTACCAACAACGACGAGACGGACTACAGGGAGGAGGTGAAGGCCCTCGGAGTGTGGTGTCAGGAAAATAACCTCTCAATCAACATCAACAAAACAAAGGAGATAATCGTGGACTTCAGGAAACAGCAGAGGGAGAATCCCCTACCCACATCAACAGGACAGTAGTGGAGAAGGTGGAACGTTTTAAGTTCCTCGGCGTACACATCACGGACAAACTGAAATGGTCCACCCACACAGACAGCGTGGTGAAGAAGGCACCACAGCGCGTCTTCAACCTCAGGAGGCTTGTCACCTAAAACTCTCACAAACTTTTACACATGCACAATCGGGAGCGTCCTGTCGGGCTGTATCACCGCCTGGTACGGAAACTGCTCCGTCCATAACCGCAAGGCTCTCCAGAGGGTAGTGAGGTCTGCACAACACATCACCGGGGGCAAACTACCTGCCCTCCAGGACACCTACACCACCCAATTTCACAGGAAGGCCAAAAAGATAATCAAGGACAACAACCACCTGAGCCACTGCCTGTTCACCCTGCTATCATCCAGAAGGAGAGGATAGTACAGGTGCATCAAAGCTGGGACCGAGAGACTATTAAACAGCCATCACTAACATAGAGTGGCTGCTGCCAACATATAGACTCAAATCTCTGGCAACTTTAATAAATTGAATAAATGGATTTAATAAAGGTATCACCAGTCACTTTAGATAACGCCACTTTAATAATATCTACATATCCTACATTACTCATCTCATATGTATATACTGTATTTTATACCATCTACTGCATCGCTCATCCATATATTTATATGAACATATTCTTATTCATCCCTTTATATTTGTGTGTATAAGGTAGTTGTTGTGAATTTGTTAGATTACTTGTTAGATATTACTGCACTGTCAGAACTACAAGCACAAGCATTTATCTACACTAGAATTAACATCTGCTAACCAGGTGTATGTGACCAATACCATTTGATTTGATTTGATCAAATGAAACTTCATAGAGTAAACCTTCACAGGGTAAAACTTTTAGGGGAAAATGCATTAATGGTGATTTGCCATCAGCAAAAAATATGAGAGGTGGATTTAATTGTGCACATTGGTGCACCATAATTATTTTAGAACCCAGACATCGTGTACCAGAGCCTATTCTAATCCAACCCCGGCACACCCCATTCCCGAACCTGCCATTGTCACAACCCAAGTAATATCTCCATAACACAATACAATGAATCCTATCTGAGAATGCAAAGGTGTTAATTACAGTGTCTTCTCAAAGAGGATGTAGCTGGATAAATGGAACATGCGCTTCTAGCATTCCCATTAAACTGAATGTAGGGTACACCACTATTCAGACAGAAGCAGACATTCACTCTACACATCAATATGCCTGAGTCATCATTCCTGTCTCATTTCCAACCAGAGCCAGTCTCTTAATGTTTGTCTTGAAAAATGGGCCACTCGAGATATGCCTCCTTCTGTCCAATTTCCATTAACAAACTGGCAGCAGAGAATATGACTTGGAAAGACTGCAAGAGCTGGTCTGGATCATTCCATGCATGGTTCGTTACACAGTATGGCTGGTAAAGGCTTACCCATTCAGTATTATTCAGGCCCTGTAACTGTAGTTAAAACCAGTGTGTTTTTTCTCCAGTTTTCTGTCAGCCTCTGTGACAGCTGTGTTTTATCTCTTCAACAGGCTGAAACAGCAGCTGCAGCTGAATGTACTAAAGGCCACTCCAGAGAATGTGCTGTAGTTTTACTGGTTGAATAATGTAGCTTTGGCATAAGCCTCATTTAGGGGAGGGGAACATCTGCAGTTTCCTCAGAACTCTATGTATTATCTAGAGTGTAGCAGTGGGAATCAGAAATGAAAGACAACCAGGGATCTGATAATCATCTTGAACAAATGCACCAGACTACAGTGCATCTACTGTCCCAGTGATATCTTGTAGCCTGTCCCCTGTTCCAGACTTCAGGCCTCCACATCAATATGTCTCAAGCCACGTTTACTGATCATTATTCGATCTGTGGTGAAGGCAAATCTTTATTTACCAACAAATTGGACAGGGTGCTGTGTTTTTGGTCAACTAAATATCTCCATTGTTGTAATGCATAAAACCAACTCCTCCATTCCAAGCAGATTAAGACGGGTTTGAAGTAGCATTTCACAATTGAATGACGTTCCAATTTAGTCAAGACGATCCTCGAAATATGACAAGTTTTTGGCGCGGGTTATTTCCTTGGTATGGGGCATCAGAAAATGGCCATGATTTAGATCAATTAGGATATCATTTAGAATCTTTGGTAAATTTAACTGAATGTTTTTACCTTGGTATTATGGATTATCATAGTCTTCATCAGACATGTCATCAGACATAGGAAATAAATCAGGTAAATAGAGTTCTGAGGTGTCTCCTTCAGGGGTCAGTAATGGCATGGCAAGAATAGTCTCAACGGCTTTGCTGCACAATTTCTTAACACAAGTTATAATAAGCATTATTGTAAATATGATCACTAAGCCATAAATTAACCAGTGAAATATTGTAGCTCCCATAACTCCAAATAATGACTGAACCCATCCAAACGGATTCCAATTGTTGTCTGGTTGGTGTTCGTTTGCGAGATCACCGCTGAGCTCTTTTAGATGTTCCACTGCAATATTCAAGTTACCGTCACCCCAGGGTATGAATGTACAGCAATGGTCACCTATGATTTGGCATACTTCCCCCTCCCATTGCTACCAACATGTTAAGTTCTTCCCTATTCTGTATAGCCGTGAGGCGAGCTGCTAGCAATTCTGGTCTTATTATTGAAAATCCTGAAGTGGTTAAAATCTCTTGAGGCACCCATCCCGCGAGCGGGATCATTTTCGTCAACATCCGCTGAATTGCAGAGCGCCAAATTCAAATTAAATTACTAAAAATATTACATTTTCATTAAATCACAAGTGCAATATAGCAAAACACAGCTTAGCGTGTTGTTAAACTTTCCACTAGCAGAACCCCTCGACAACATTACGCTGAAAAGGCAGCGCACGAAATGTAAAAAATATTTTGGGGAAATATGTAACCTTCACACAATAACAAGTCCAATACAGCAAATGAAAGATAAACATCTTGTTAATCTACCCATTGTTTCTGATTTCAAACATGCTTTACAGTGAAAGCACCACATATGATTATGTTAGGTCACAGCCAAGTCGAAAAAATACACAGCCATTTTTCCAGCCAAAGATAGGAGTCACAAAAAGCAGAAATATAGGTAACATTAACCACTAACCTTTGATGAACTTCATCAGATGACACTCATAGGACATCATGTTACACAATACATGTATGTTTTGTTCGATAATGTGCATATTTAAATCCAAAAATCTCAGTTAACATTGGCGCCTTACGTGCAGTAATGTTTTGATTCCAAAACATCTGGTGATTTTGCAGAAATACTCACAATAAACATTGATAAAAGATACAAGCGTTATTCACAGAATTAAAGATAGTCTTCTCCTCGCTGTGTCAGTTTTCAAAAAAACTTTACGGAAAAAGCATAATCTGAGAACGGCGCTCAGAACCCAAAACAGCCAGAGGAATATCTGCCATTTTGGGAAAAGTTAGAAACAACACCATAAATATTCACTTACCTTTGATGATCTTCATCAGAAGGCACTCCCAGGAATCCCAGTTGGACAATAAATGACTGATTTGTATGTCCAAATAGCCACTTGTTGTTAGCGTGTTCAGCCCAGTAATCCATCTTCATGAAGCGCAGGCACTTCATCCAAACAAGAACTCGAAAAGTTATATTACAGTCCTTTAGAAACATGTCAAACGATGTATGGAATCAATCGTTAGGATGTTTTTAACATAAAACATCAATAATGTTCCAACCGGAGAATTCCTTTGTCTTCAGAAAAGCATTGGAACGAGAGGTAACTCTGTCGGGAACACGCGTCATGAGACCAAGGCTCTCTGCCAGACCACTGACTCAAAGAGGTCTCATGAGCCCCTCCTTTATAGTAGAATCCTTAAACCAGTTTCTAAAGACGGTTGACATCTAGTGGAAGCCCTAGGAAGTGCAACTTAATCCAACCTAAAACTACAAACCTCAGATGTCCCACATCCTGGTTGGATTTTTCTCAGGTTTTCACCTGCCATTTGAGTTCTGTTATACTCACAGACATCATTCAAACAGTTTTAGAAATTTCAGAGTGTTTTCTATCCAACACTACTAATAATATACATAGATTAGCATTTGGGACAGAGTAGGAGGCAGTTCACTCTGGGCACGCTATTCATCCAAAAGTGAAAATGCTAGCAGCAAAGTAGATTGGTCACGAAAGTCAGAAAAGCAATAAAATGAATCGCTTACCTTTGATCTTCGGATGTTTGCACTCACGAGACTCCCAGTTACACAATAAATGTTTCTTTTGTTCCATAAAGATTATTTTTATATCCAAATACCTCCATTTGGTTGGCTCATTTTGTTGAGTAATTCACAGGCTAGAGCGGTCACGACAGGGCAGACATAAATTCTAAATAGTATCCGTAAAGTTCTTAGAAACATGTCAAACGTTTTTTATAATCAATCCTCAGGTTGTTTTTACAATAAATAATCGATAATATTTCGCAGGCTGTACAATTTCTCCTCTGGCCTTCACTATGGCCATGGAAGTCATCATCAGGGCATCGAGATGGGTGGTCGGTGGTGAGAGAACTAAGGAAGGGCTCCGTCTCCCACCTATCCGAGCATACATGGATGACATGACTACACTGACCACCACTGCAGCATGCACCAGGCGGCTACTTGCAAAACTGCAGGATAACATCAAGTGGGCACGGATGAAAATCAAGCCAAGCAAATCTCGAAGCATCTCCATAGTCAAGGGACAGCTTAAAGATGTGAGGTTCTGCATTGGAGATGACCCGATACCAACGGTGTCTGAGCAACCCATCAAGAGCCTGGGTAGATGGTACAACGAAAGCCTCCGGGATAAAGATCAAGTGCAGCAAGTAAGGCAGGACATCGCCGACGGTCTTGAGAACATCAACAAGACCCTACTGCCTGGGAGGCTCAAGCTCTGGTGCCTACAGTTTGGACTTCTCCCCGGGTAATGTGGCCACTCACCGTCTATGAGGTCCCAATAACAACAGTGGAGAAGATGGAGCGAACCATTACCTCATACGTGAAGAAATGGCTGGGTGTCCCACGATGCCTGAGTAACATCGGCCTCTATGGCAAAGGGGTCCTTGAACTACCTCTTACAAGTCTAACGGAGGAGTACAAGTGCTCTAAAGTAAGACTTCAGATGACATTGAAGGACTCCAAAGACCAGACCATTAGCAAGGCTGCACCTCCCCTACAAACTGGACGGAAATGGACATCATCCAATGCTGTGCAGCAAGCAACATCAGCCCTGAGACACCAAGACATTGTGGGGAATATCCAGCATGGAAGAGGAGGCTTTGGCCTGGCAGCAAGCAAACCAACGTTCCATAAGGCAACAACATCTGAACGCAGGAAGCTGGTGGTCGAGGAGGTGCGAAGACAGGAGGAGACTGCAAGAAGTGCAAAGGCTGTCTCTCTTGCTAAACAAGGGCAATGGACGCGGTGGGAAGGCCTGGAGAGGAGAAAGATCAACTGGAGTGAGCTTTGGCAAATGGAGGCAAGCAACATCAGCTTCATCATAAGAGCTGTTTATGATGTGCTTCCATCACCAAAAAATCTACATCAATGGTATGGCGAGGACTCGACCTGCCCCTCTGCCCAGCTCCAGCGACTCTCAGGCATATAATGACAGGTTGCAAGACCAGCCTCTCACAAGGCCGCTACACCTGGAGGCACAATCAGGTCCTCAAGAGCCTGGCTGCAGCACTTGAGACCAAGAGGAGTGCAACCAATTCATTACCTCCAAAAACAAGCAATCCCGTCAAAACAACAACATTCATCCGGGAGGGACAGAAAAGGCCCAAGTATCTTCCTACAAAGCCAGAAACTGGACACCTAGCTATGGCCCGGGACTGGAAGATGCTTGTCGATATTGGCCAGCAACTCATTTTTCCACCTGAGATTGCTTCTACCAACCTTAGGCCAGACATGGTACTCTGGTCCCCTTCACGAAAGGCTGTGTACATCATAGAGCTCACAGTCCCGTGGGAAAACTCTGTTGAAGAGGCCTACGAACGTAAGAAACTGCGTTACACAGAGTTGGCAGCAGACGCAACTCAGCGTGGCTGGAATGCAAAAGTCTGGCCAGTTGAAGTGGGATGCAGAGGATTCGTGGCTTCTTCCATCATCAGGTTGCTGAAAGAACTTGGAATCCATGGACAGGCTCTGCGGCAGACCGTCAGAGCAGTTTCTCAAGCAGCTGAAAGAGGTAGCCAGTGGATCTGGATCAAACGGAAGGACCCTTGCTGGGCTATAACTTCATGACCCCTCACCCCCACCTGAGAACTCAATTCAGATCCCTCCAACTTGAGGAGGGCATATGAGGTATGCGGTCAGCTGTATGGCTGGCTCATAGAAGAGGACGCCCCTGCCTTGCACAGTCCTGTGGGACATCTTAATTGGGCATGGGACACAAGCTAAGGCTTGATCACCCTTTAGCTGGCCACCTTTGATGAGGGTGTTTAGTGATTAAAGGCCGAAACACCCACTGATTCGAAGGCACACTACTGAGGATGTGTCCCAAAAATTGACATCTTACCCCAGTCTAAGAAATAAACCTCCCATGCCACTCTGTCAACATCACGGCAAATCTCATGCGAGTGCATTCCATCTATTGGCACAATGGACAGTTTTTAACATCTCGTCCCGTGTTTTATGATTCTCAACCGGACCGTAGCTTTTTCAATAGGAGAGAGAGCGAAAATGTCTGCTCCAAGCTGTTCAACATGCAAAACTCTGCTGGCACCCAGCCATCCATTGACGCGATGTGATCGTTCTCGCTCATTTTTCAGAATATTAGGCTGAAACTATGTCTAAAGACTGTTCACACCATGTGGAAGCCATAGGAAAAGGAATCTGGTTGATATCCCTTTAAATGGAGGGAAGGCATGCAATGGAACAGGGAGCTTTCAAAATGAGAGGACTTTCCTCAGGTTTTCGCCTGCAATATCAGTTCTGTTATACTCACAGACAATATTTTGACAGTTTTGGAAACTTTAGAGTGTTTTCTATCCTAATTTCTATCCATATCCTAATCTGAATTATATGCATATTCTAGCTTCTGGGCCTGAAAAATAGACAGTTTAATTTGGATACGTTTTTCATCCAAACATCAAAATACCCCCTACACTCAACAGGTTAATGGTTCAGCATGTCCATAGGCCAAGGGGGTTATGTGAATAGTGCCCCCAAGGCAGAGTTAAGGGTCTACTGTCATGGTGACCCTGTGTCAATATGGACAGTCTCAACGAAGCGACTGCCTTGTGTGTGGTGATGAAGTAGGTACTGATGTTTAAATTCATATGTTCCTTCTGAGAATGGATTGCACTACGTGAAGTAGTGCAATCCAATAACAATGGCAGGCATTTACAATGGTAATATACGAAGTGTGAGAAAGTCTTTCCTTTTACCTCATGTTAATGTGTGTTTAATGAAAATGCTTGTAAATCATTTTCTATTAGGTTGAGACTTAGTCTCAAAAGGGAGGAAATGTCATGGAAAATTACATAATTAGTCATGCTATCCCGTGTTTTGCTGCTTAAAGAATAGTCTCTTGTTATATGCTAGTGTTTTTTTTACCTGATACAAACTTGTCTTTGTGTGACTTAGTCACAAGACTGGGTGTATAGCTAAGATCCGTTAGGTGCGACCACAGCATGTGAGATATGTGAGATCCCGTGAGTTTACTATCTACAGAAAGTCAGCTGTGTGGAACATTGCAGGAAGGAGCACATTATACTGTGAACTGTAACAAAACACAGTTATACAGTTAAGCAATCGTGATGAGCCAATCTTAATCTGCACAGACAAACCAATTGCCTTTTACAATATGTTCTGCCCCTGTTTCCACACATCTGCTAAACTGCCACCTAGACAAAAGAGGTTGTGCTTTTCTAGAAAAGCAGAGACCCGGCTATGTTTGTTAAGCTTTCAACTATGAACCATTTTTGGTAATAGTTGATTGCTTCATTTTTGCAAATCTTATATTAAAGTTGTTGTAAGAGGAATCTACATTCTCTTTCTTCCTATAGAATTGCTACCACACTACCACACTACTCATCAGTCCAGAGTAGACCAGTCCAGAGTAGACCAGCCCTCATTGATGGGACCGGGCCGGCTGCAGTCTAAGGTTATTTATCTTTAATAGCATTTATTGAGTAGTTGACCATTGGAATTGAGTGTTTAACCCAACCACATAAATAACAATACATCACAGCAGGACTGTGGTCGGGGTCCTCTCAGATTGAACCTTTCTTCCCAGGGACAACACTATTGATCTTTGTTTAAGGGTAGAGTTTAACCAGTGAGCTCGTATGGAGCAAGGCCCACATGTCCTTAAAATCAGAGTAATTCACCAGACCTTTCACTTAGCTTTCAAAATATGCTGATGATGCTGAACCACAAAACCAAATGTTGTCCATGGGCAGGCAATCAAACTGAATCGAATGGACCTTGAGGCTGTGGATCAAATCATAATGTCACTTGACATTTGAGTGGATAGCTATCTTTGCCATGTGAAATATTGTAATCTTATTGGCCACTCATTGCATAATGACTTAGTGGTGAAAACTTGATTGGGCTGGGGTATGTATCCCTCTGCTCTGCAGACCTCTCCAGCCATCTCCTAACCATAGTCATGGCCAATCTACAGACTCCTGTATTTTACATGACCAGATGAAAAATGCATTTCTACACTTGGGACTGAGTATCAATTAAGACATGCAGAGATACTTTGTTTAGTGATGAGGGAGTTAGAGTAGGAAATGGCCCTGTCTTCCTCTTCCTCCCCTCTGGTGTCACATCAACAGATGTCCCCATTACAGAGAAGACACACTGAGAGACACATGACTGAAACCTCTAGGAGTCAGCTGTAGTATTCACAAGACTCATACGTGGGTGGAAGGAGATAGTTGAGTGGTAAAAAGCATTACATGACATGAACCATAAAAACATGATTTATTTCAGTGATGAATAGACCGTTTTTCTCATTAGACATGTGCAATAACTATGTCTCTACTTGTCTAGACACTCATTAAATGGCGACCTCGGTGTGAGGGATCAGGGATGTCATAAAGGAATTCAAACAGGGCTTAGTCTATTTTTGCTTTCACCAATATCAGCCTGGGTGACCACTCTTTCCTGTATGTACCACACACACAACATGCTCAACCCTCAGGAGAGTCGAATAAGAAAAGGGTATTTTCAACCTGGTCTCAGAGCAGTACGTAAATCAGAAACAAAACTTTAGTATGATATATTACGTTTCTTGTTGTATATTAATTTGTGGATGTCCATCACCCATTTTGTACAATATGTTACAAATGGCAATTCACATTACATTATAGGGGTTAGGATTAAGGTTAGGGTTTGGGGAAGGGTTACCTAACATTCTAAGTAGTTTCAAAGTAGCTAAAAAGTAGTAAGTAGTTGAAAAGCTACTAATTCGCTAAAATACTAAAGTTGTCCTTGATGAAATTTGAACTCGCAACCTTTTAGTTGCTAGACATCCACATTATACACCCACCCATCCACCATGACCAGCCACCCTACTTTCATCTTCGACTTAAGTAACCATCTGTCTTATGTAGCCATATCATGCGTAACATATGAAACTAATTTAAGTGTCCTGGATTTACATGTACTATGTTACATCTAGTCTATGAGACCAGGCTGGTATTCTAGACACACAAACAGGTCCGCAGGCTGTAACACAGACATATTATCACTCCCCAGTGGTAACTGGTCTGCTACTATTACTACTGCAACATTCATCAGCCTGTCATCTCAGCTAGCACCAACGCCTTCTGCAGATATTAATTACCCAGAGCTGAGATCTATCTCTCTACAGATCTGTCTCTTTCTCAACGCTTATCCCATCACATTTTTTCACACCCCATTATAAGAGGACAAAGTGATTGCACATACCATGGAGATGAGCGCAAATGGAAATATCTGAAATATCTCAATTGCGACAGCTGTTGAAATTGGCTGGAAAAAAGGTAAACTTTTTGGTCATACTTGTGCAGTAACGGTTATAAAAGAGTATAGCTGCATTCACATATTGGAATTAGTTTAATATGGAAAGCAAAATATTTTCTGAAAAGTACCTTTTTTCCATAGACTAATGATTTCAAGTAGCATTTTCAAATCGGCTTAACGTTACTGTGAAAGGGATTTATCATTCCGACCTGCTGTTCCACGACATCATTAGCTCGGTATAACTAATGGGACACCATACGTTATGATGACTTTATATAGGCCCCTATTGTTGCTTTGATGAGCATAACAATTTCACAGGCACAATGTGAAAGCATATCATACTGCCATAATGTTTGATATCAATTAGAGAGAATGTAATATCCTGACACAATACCTACAGCACCGAATGACTTAAACATGTGGTTGCCTTCTGCACACCCACAGATGCGCCCCCCCATGCTTCAACAGAGTCTAAAAAAGCCATGCTTTGAAGATTTTTTGAGGGTGTTCTTTGCTTAGGTTTTTTGAGGATAAAGCCTGATTGTTGGGCTCACTTGTCTGAGTATGAGGGGAAATGATCGTGTGCTGCTGGAGCCAGAGGGAGCTGCTCAACAGGAGACCCTTGCAGTGTCTGCTCTCATGCAGGATGTGTATGGGTGAGAGACAAGTCATTTTATGAGCACAGATTTGGTTTATTGTTGGGTGATGCTTTACAAAACCAATCTGTTTCACCCTCAACAGAATATTAGGAAAGACTATTTTGAGCAAGGTTTGTTATTCAAATTGGATGTATTGTCTATTATTCAGTGAGTAGGTGTTAATACAATGCTATTGTCAATACATACCTGTGATATTTTTGAATATCCAGTAGGTGATGGTTGTTTTGCTATTTCAATGGATCGCCACTCAGTAGCGTGTACTGTACTCAGAATAATTGCTTATGAGGTGGTCTCACTCGTAGCTGATCCAAAATAAATATAATATTTCTACACCCCTTTACTGTTGGATCTACATTCACTTTTCTCGTGGTCTGTTTGCTCTGAGTCTCCGGAGCATGGCTGCTATTCTCCTATTTCTTTGGGAATGATTGAGCGGCTTGAATCTTTAAAGTTCACCCGCTTCTTCAGTAACCAGTGTTCTGTACTGCCAGTCTAATGGAGATCACATGGTCTATATAGGCACTAACAGTGACGTGTGGATGTGTGTGGGAGAGTTGAATAGAATTCCACAACACCTACTGCTTCATTATTGGTTACTATTCTGAAGGGGGCTTTTTTTCCCACACAGTTCTGTATAATCAATGGGACAATGTGAAATCAGCGCATTAAAGGCTGTACTTTAAAACCCATTCATATATCCAACAATACATTTCAACCCTACAGGGACAGAGTCTAATCACACATGGTGAGCAGCAACATTACTGCATTAGCTTCTCTTTCCATGGTTGTTTGGGATACACAAAGGCCATGGCTCATTGTGATTGGCGATGCACTGGACACAGGTCACATGTATAATTGGTCCATTAGAAGCCTGGTAAAAGCTTTTATCACTCCCCCACTGTGGTCCCCATCTGCCCCCCTCCCTCCCTGCTCTAACACAGTGTAATGTGGGGTTATTACCTTGGCAGTGCCAGCTCTCAGACAGGCCAAACAAAGACACACAGGGCCATTTAGAAACACTGATGAACTATTTCCTAAGTGGACTGGATGTGATTGGACAAACTGAGCCTCGGGCTCAGGCGAGTAGTAACAGTTAGCTGTTATGTCATAAGTATGATATATGAATCATACTATTGTCTTGATATGAAAATGGCAGATTTTCTGTCAGGAGCCAAGTCAGTTACAATCCTAAAGTCTTTGAGGCATGAATTGGGTTGCCAATTTGTTGGAAGGGTTTCATTAATGTTGTGTTGGACATGTACTGTAACCGATTATTGCCATCTACTGTATTAGAGAGAAGGAGGAGAGACAGAGGGGGAGTTTGAGGGGCAAGGGGGTGGCACTCTGTTTGCCAGGCACATCAGAGGCATGTTAGAATGCATTATTCTTCTGCAAGCCTGTCATAGTTCATTCGTTTGCAGAGACAAAAGATTTTGGCTTAATGCTGTGTTGTTTTTTCCCCTTCTCCTGGTGTTGTCACATGAAAGACCGTGGTGGAATGAGAAACAATGGGCCCGACAGCCCTCTGCTATCTGACAGCTCTGTAAATGTCGATTAACACAATACTTCTCCTATGTAATTACGTTGCTGAAATGACAGCCCTTGTGATTTTTCAGCCTGACATGAGCAAGCCGCATTGACTAGTGATGAGAGCTATAGGCATAAAGAGCTCTGCGGCTGAACCAATTGCTACTGGAGGATTTCCACCTCTATACATCAAACCTTAGTACTCCGGACCACATTGTTTCAGACACATTTTCATTGCACATTGGGTGAATCAGAATGGAGTAATTGATAGGGAGGAGACCTGTGTGAGGGTGTCCTGGTGTGTGTGGTCGTGTGGTTCTGTGTTGTGACCTCACCTTGGTAACGCAGCAGCAGCAGGGAGCCGGAGCGAGGCTGCTGGTCACTGTGGTAACGGATGGAGATCTGATTGCTCCAGCTGCGCACCACCAGACCCCTCATCAGGACGGTCTCGTTGGCAAGGATGGAGGACTCCCGTCCCCCCATGTCCTCCACCGTCATCACCTCCCCCTCAGACAGGCTCACGTTCAGCACCTGCAAACGCACACACCACACAGATCAGTCCAACGTCACATTTGTTTCCATTATGTGATGTGTCCAAACAGCCTGGTAAAATGTGTTATTTGTGTCTTTGCTTCTCAAGCTACAGCTGTCGGCAGTCCAGGAGACAAACTAGTTAACGCTCATTACCACACAGCAGAATGGGACACTGCATGAATGGTTCATGTCCAGCTTGAGATGTAGATGAGGTTTAATACAAGATATCATCAGAAACACTGCCACCTATATCCTCATCATTCCCCACAACTGCTGCATTAGGACTGAGGGTCTGGCCCATATTCCACCCCATAATCCGGTCCCTCTTCCCACCTAGCCTGCCTCCCTCCCACTTTGTACATCACTGCAGGCAATGTGCCCCAGAAACCATCACTCGACCCTGACTGGCCATTTGTGTGGTCACGGCTCACATCAGGCAGGATTTTAATTCAATTGACACCCCCATCATTCCTGTCTCAGAGCCAGTCTCTTAATGTTTGCTTTGAAAAATGGGCCACTTGAGATAGGCCTCCTTCTGTTCAATTTCCATTAACAAACTGGCAGCAGGATGTATTTTATCAGAGAATATGATTGGAAAGACTGCAGAGCTTGTCTGGATCATTCCATGCATGGTTCGTTACACAGTATGGCTGGTAAAGGCTTACCCATTCAGTATTATTCAGGCCCTGTAACTGTAATTAAAACCGGTGTGTTTCTTTCTCCAGTTTTCTGTCAGCCTCTGTGACAGCTGTGTTTTATCTCTTCAACAGGCTGAAACAGCAGCTGCAGCTGAATGTACTAAAGGCCACTCCAGAGAATGTGCTGTAGTTTTACTGGTTGAATAATGTAGCTTTGGCATAAGCCTCATTTAGGGGAGGGGAACATCTGCAGTTTCCTCAGAACTCTATGTATTATCTAGAGTGTAGCAGTGGGAATCAGATATGAAAGACAACCAGGGATCTGATAATCATCTTGAACAAATGCACCAGACTACAGTGCACCTACTGTCCCAGTGATATCTTGTAGCCTGTCCCCTGATCCAGACTTCAGGCCTAGAGTGTGGTGTGGGAGTGGGAGCGTGCTGTGGCCTTCGGATAGGCTGCCCTCCCAGGGGGAATGAGAGTGTCACTGAGGCAGACTGAGGGAGCTCAGAGTGCGATGCGGAGGATCACCAGGCGAGTCACTGGCACCAGAATGAATTTGGTCTCACTGACAACCTGTCACTCGGTTGAGGGGATGCCAACGATGGGTGTGAGGGGGTTTACTCCCGCTCTCACAGACAGAGCTGAAATGCGAGAGTTACTCTGTCTCCGTCAGACATCAGCCAAGACTGAGGTCAACCTCCTTTTGTTCTTACCCAGAATGCTACACAAAAATAAAGCTTTCCCAGGTCATCAAACTATTAAAAAAATTATAATAATTGTAAGCCTCATTGTCACGCCCTGACCTTAGAGAGCCTTTTTATTTCTCTATTTGGTTAGGTCAGGGTGTGATTTGGGTGGGCATTCTATGTTTTCTGTTTCTTTGTTTTTGGCCGAGTGCGGTTCCCAATCAGAGCTGTCTATCGTGTCTCTGATTGGGGATCATACTTAGGCAGCCCTTTTTCCCACATTTAGGTTGTGGGATCTTGTCTTTGTTTGTTGCATGTGTTGCACTCCGAAGCTTTACGTTCGTTGTGTTGTTTATTGTTTTTTTGGTGGAACATTTAATAAATAAAATGTACGCCTACCACGCTGCACCTTGGTCCGGTCATTCTACCACTAACGACGGACGTAACACTCATCTAATTGATGCCCACAATCAAATACTGTACAGAAAACAGGTGTAAATTGAAGCCATTTAGTATTTTCTGAATCATAATTTAACATTGTGTTGACAATCACGCCTCTCGTGAATAATGTGAAGATTGAAAATAACACCAGACTTGATCAAGCCATCACTATTCTATGCATTTACCCCCAAAACTGGCATGTGATCTCACGGGGCCAATTCTGGCCCAAGTTAAGCGTGTGTAAATGGAACATAATTGCCTTTTTATGCACCTTTCTCTCTATTCATTTTGGATTGAAATCAAAGAAATGAAGGTGTGGTGGAGGTGTTTCTAGAGATACGCCGTACTCTGACTTAATTACATCGCCTTTACGTGTGATGATGCAAGAAATAAAGTTGCAAATGACAATATAGGGCCAAACCTACCGAGTTGATTTATGATTTCTAGAATATTTTAATGATATAATATGACTTTTTACTGTATTATTTACAATGTGTATCGTGTTAAATATTAGCCACTATCGGTAGCCACTGTCTGTTATACCAACATACATTTATAACTGTCACTTTAGTAGTTTCCTTACACTTTCCACTGTCAAGTTTGTGTGGTTGATCCTGAGGATCTCTACAAAAACTGGATCATATTATGCTAGCATATTAAAAGTTGTGTAATAATTTGGAACATGCAGCCTATTTGAAACATTATGGAACGCAGACCATATGTAGCAGGTTAAACCTTCACGATGACTGCACCGTTGTCATCACAGTTACATAATTAGTGAGGATTATCAGGGTAGATTTATAGGACTACTGGTTGACCCTATATTTGCATATTGCATGTGACAGCATCCTTTTTGATCTACCAATTGGTGCTGAAAAGGAGACGATGTCACACCCTAACCTTAGTTCCTTTTTATTGTCTATATTTTGGCTTGGTCGAGGCGTGAGTTGGGGTGGGCATTCTATGTTGTTTTTCTATGTTTTCTTTTCTATGTGTTTGGCGTGGTATGGTTCACAATCAGAGAAGGCTGTCTACCGTGAGAACCATATTTAGGTAGCCCTTTCCCACCTGGTGTTTGTGGGTAGTTGTTTGCTGTTTTGTGTTTTCACCTTTCAGGACTGTTTCGATTTTCATTTCTTATATTCACTTTGTTATTTTGTATTTTCGTGTTCTGGTATAATAAATAATCATGGACACTTACCACGCTGCGTTTTGGTCCGATCCTTCCTACTCCTCATCCGATGAAGACGAAGATCGTTACAGACGAGTATGAGTGTATTTAATTGATCCCTATTATGAACCCATTCTATCTGTATATTCAGTGAGTCTGTCGACATAGATCAAACTAAAACGTACACCATGTTTAAAGGGATGTTTTCAGATAAATGTACAAAAACTATAGTGAATGAAATCTCCGCGAGAAAATGTGTTGGCCAGCAAGTGGGATGGTTTTCCGTGGTTGAATTCAAATGATTCACGCCAGGGAGTCACACCTGCAAAGCTCGTTACGCACCTGCATATGGTAAGTCTAAATACCAACTATCTATCTGGGAAGCGAGGAAGAATACAAAGTATTTAAGCCTTGACCTCATTCACTTCCTTCATAACTCCATCCATCTCTCCTATTATTATGCATATTTGTTAGATCGACGAGAGATGGCTGACATTCAACCATGCCTCTGCCATGCAACATTCATGCATATTTCAGTTAGCGTTAGCTCCACAAACATCAGACCACCACTCAAAGTCAATGCCTTCATTCAAAAATGATTCTGCAATAGGACCCCCTGTTGGAACCTTTGCTGCCTCTCCAATGACAGCTAAGGCATGATGTCATGGAGGAATAAAACTGGAACATTCTTAGAGGTGATCAAGCAAACTCTAGTGGTCTGTACAGATACAGACACATTTATTTGTGCAATGTCCAGTGTCTTATTTCACAATTCATAAATTCAATACTTTCAAAAAAAGGAAATGATTACACTGTTGAGGTCTGTGAGTGTATAAAAAAACATTATACGATTTAGTTGACATCCTGCCTATGACCAGGTGGCGAATCGCATCTCTGCATGTCTGGCAGACATATCAGTGTGGATGACGGATCACCACCTCAAGCTGAACCTCGGCAAGACGGAGCTGCTCTTCCTCCCGGGGAAGGACTGCCCGTTCCATGATCTCGCCATCACGGTTGACAACTCCATTGTGTCCTCCTCCCAGAGCGCTAAGAACCTTGGCGTGATCCTGGACAACACCCTGTCGTTCTCAACTAACATCAAGGCGGTGGCCCGTTCCTGTAGGTTCATGCTCTACAACATCCGCAGAGTACGACCCTGCCTCACACAGGAAGCGGCGCAGGTCCTAATCCAGGCACTTGTCATCTCCCGTCTGGATTACTGCAACTCGCTGTTGGCTGGGCTCCCTGCCTGTGCCATTAAACCCCTACAACTCATCCAGAACGCCGCAGCCCGTCTGGTGTTCAACCTTCCCAAGTTCTCTCACGTCACCCCGCTCCTCCGCTCTCTCCACTGGCTTCCAGTTGAAGCTCGCATCCGCTACAAGACCATGGTGCTTGCCTACGGAGCTGTGAGGGGAACGGCACCTCAGTACCTCCAGGCTCTGATCAGGCCCTACACCCAAACAAGGGCACTGCGTTCATCCACCTCTGGCCTGCTCGCCTCCCTACCACTGAGGAAGTACAGTTCCCGCTCAGCCCAGTCAAAACTGTTCGCTGCTCTGGCCCCCCAATGGTGGAACAAACTCCCTCACGACGCCAGGACAGCGGAGTCAATCACCACCTTCCGGAGACACCTGAAACCCCACCTCTTTAAGGAATACCTAGGATAGGATAAGTAATCCTTCTCACCCCCCCTTTAAGATTTAGATGCACTATTGTAAAGTGACTGTTCCACTGGATGTCATAAGGTGAATGCACCAATTTGTAAGTCGCTCTGGATAAGAGCGTCTGCTAAATGACTTAAATGTAAATGTAATCAAGTTAGCCACTCCATAAGTAGCTGAAATAATATGAGGAAAAGTCCAATTTTATCTCAGGGGTAATCCCTTTTATCTGCAGGCAAAAGTAAGCTGTTTGTTATCCGAGACAGGACACACATGGAAATGGTTGGCTTAAAAAAATTAAAATTACAATTTCGTATCGTATTGATAATCCTCAGTCTAGTTGCAGGGCACTTGAGGGTTGACATGGCTTCTCAATCCCATATGAAAGGTCAAAGGAGCACAGAGCTGGATTACCCATGGAGGAGAAGTGTTACACAACACAGGGCAGCAATTCCTCCCAAAGGGAACTCAATATGTGTGCAAGCAGATCTGCCCAGGAAATCCAGCTCTGCTCATCCTAATGACTACATCCTTGAAGGACTGAAGACTGGAACGAGTGTCTCATCTCTTCCTCATTCATTGTGATTTGAGAATGTTCTTGCTGTGGCTGACATTTCACGTTTATCTCCACAAGGATGTGGAACCACTGAGATATGCAGGAACCTTGAGAGACAAAGGGAGGGGAACAAAGAAATTACATTGAAGTTTAAAGCTCTCTATGTTTCTAGGTGGCCCGGCGTCCTTTTATTCAGAGCCAGGTCTTCAAAAACAGTGCTATGGCAGTGTAAGAGTTGTGTGCAATACGTGATAACAATATTCATGCTCTGAGGGGTAGGTTATGTGAGCATGTGCACATACAGTGGTGTCTGAAATTATTGTCACCCTTGATAAAGATTAGCAATAATGACTGTATAAAAGACATAATTCAAATACTATGCTATATTTTATGCAATTTCTTTTTTTTGGGGGGGGGATTATATTATTTTATACAAATAGAGTTGTTCAGGGAAAGAGATGTTGTTTAACAAGTAATATATATCGATTGTTTTAAAGGTAGGGGTCAACATTATTGAGACCACTAAAGATTCTCATGACTAAATTAGTCAAAAGTGTAGTATTAGGTCCCGTATTCCTAACACACACTGCTGGATGCATTTACAGTTCGTTTTGGTTGTGTTTCAGATGATTTTGTGCCCAATAGAAATTCATTATTTCATACAGTCATTCATCCACATCTTTAACAAGGGTGTCAATAATTCCGAAACCCCACTGTACAACATAGTGAACGTTTACAGTAACATACTGTACATTGTAATAGAATCTGGGATGTTTGAGTGTTTAGAAGTGATGGGTCTAAGGCTGTTCACATGGAAACAGGGGATAAACTAGAGCATAGTCTTCTGACCTGTGCCATCACTCCGTGTACATGTATACGACAGCCACCCGAGGGACAGGCGAGCAGGCGCAGGAATTTGTACTGGAAAATAGTATGGGTCCTTGGGGTCCTGTCATCCATCATCCACCCTGAGACCTGTCACTACAGCCAGGAAAAGCTGTCCTGGCTCAATTATGAAGCATTGTCCATGTCTGGAGACATCAGGCCCTGTTATCTCTAGCAGCACTGCAGCCAGGGGACCACAGGGAGCAGAACTCAGATTATACACACACAGTACAGTGTACTGCTACTACAGGATCATAATGAGACCTAGCTTATACCCCTTAAGCTTTCAACAAAATGGATCCCATTGGGACAATAGCCCAGGGTAGCTGGGTCCAAGGAAACAAAAACAGTGGCAAGCTTCTGGGTTTCTGTAGTTTTGAACCAAGAGTTATTGTTCCATTTTTGGGTCCTGTTGAGACTTGAAGTTGTTATTTTTTGGGGGTTATGTGTACTTAGTGATGGCAGCCCACGGTATATGCATCTGTGATGGGCTTACCGGCGCTAGGCCGGAAAATACAATGTCAAAATACTTCTTCAGGACTGCTGAAAATGTGCATCTGGCTTATAATTGAGAGGAAATAACTATAACTGGAGTCAAATAGACTTAAATGAAAATAAGTAATGATTGGGTGGTGGTGTGGAAATTGGCTTGGATGGTTTCCAGATGTGTGTGTGAGTATGTGAGTGTGTGACAGACAGACAGACAGACAGACAGACAGACAGACAGACAGACAGACAGACAGACAGACAGACAGACAGACAGACAGACAGACAGACAGACAGACAGACAGACAGACAGACAGACAGACAGACAGACAGACAGACAGACAGACCATAGAATAGCCATTTCAATAACGCCAGGTGCAATAGGGAGATTTCCCCTCAATGATTGCCCAGCCTCTTTCAGAGCCAAAAATACATTTCTGTCACGCCTTGGTCATTGTATTTTGTGTTTTTGTTATATGTTTGGGTAGGCCAGGGTGTGACATGGGTTTATATGTTGTGTTTCGTATTGGGGTTTGTATTATTTGGGATCGCGGCTGATTAGGGGTGTGGTATAGGCTTGGCTGCCTGAGACGATTCTCAATTAGAGGCAGGTGTTTATCGTTGTCTCTGATTGGGAACCGTATTTAGGCAGCCTGAGTTTCGCTTTGTATTTCGTGGGTGTTTGTTCCTGTCTTTGTGTAGTAGTCACCAGATAGGCTGTAATAAGTTTCACATTCCGTTCTGTTGTTTTTGTATTTTGTATTTCAGTTATTTCATGTACCGCGATTCAGTTCATTAAAGTCATGAGTAACCAACACGCTGCATTTCGGTCCGACTCTCTTTCTTCAACAGACGAACGCCGTTACAATTACACAATCATTTCAATCTACATACCCACCAATATGTTTCACCAGTGAATCATAAAACAATATCCATGATTCCCTGACAGACAACACAAACTGCTTCTATCAACAGACACTGAGACACTGGGCGCTAAACGAACAGTAGCTTACAAACCTAAAAGCACAGCACAATATTTGAATGAGTGAGGAACCTGCAAGCATGGCTAGCTATTTTCCAAACCAAAAAAGCTTTCATGGTAACATGTGCAGTCCATTCTTTCCATTAAACACAAGTGTGTATTAGGTTCCAAAACAAATATGCAGGTGAAAAATAAAGAAATAAAAAAGGCAATTTAAAGCATTAAAATGCTGAGCACATAATTCAATGTCCTGTCCTCTGGGTAGGTGCTATTTCAGTTCAATTTATTTTCAGTATTCCGTTAAAATACTTCCAAAGCTCACATCACAATTATGGGTGAACATGGCTTTGTGAAGGGTCATCTCTCTCCTCCAGCCATTGCCTCCTCAATCAAAATATTTTAACGAACAGACCATTTTGCAAGGATAAAGTGCCTACAATAGACCTTGGACAAATCATAGAGTACAGAAACAGCAAATACAATCTGAATGCAGACAACCAGTTGTGACCTAAAGTTCATGTTAGTACATAATGGACGTAAAGTACGTACAGTATGTTATATTAGAGTACGCAAATCTGACTTGACAGTTTTCACGTATAGCATACATGCTCGTATTGTAATTGTATATTGAGTTGATCTGAGGATAAGTATATTTTGCATTCGTAAAGCACATATTTTTGTGTTCATGGTCTGTGTTAACCACAGTTCTAAATATTATAAGGACCAGGACCACCCCAAAGAAGGTCCAATGTGTGACAGAATGGAGAGAGTTTCTTATCACCACACAAAGCAAAATAGGGAGTTGGCCTGCTGTTGGAACTACGACCAGGACAACCCACTGATCTGCGCCAAGGGTCAGTTCGACTATCTGACCTCTGCTTCAATACAGCAGATAAATGTTTTCGTTGATGAAGATAACAGACTTCGTACATCAAATACAAAGAGGAGTTTACATCTAGCTCTTATCAGTCCACATATAAATGGTGAACATCTTCTGTTTGAAATGCAGTACAATGCTTTTTATAGGAAAGGCTTAAAGATAGCAGAACACCATTTGCCATATATCTGTAGATAAATCAGCCCAAAATGTGACTGCATAAACATCAGGGTGTAAAAGCTATGGCACTATCACTCATGGTGTATACATCATTTTACAACCTAGCGAATGCATGATGGCTAAGATAACATTCACTGGAGGCTCTCTGCCTGCTAATTTCACTGTGGAAAATATTTGATGGTATGCTGCTATGAAAATACAAAATGTCTCTGAGGAGCCATTGGCTGGTGCAGGATAGGTCCCTGTGCAAACTAAATGGGTGAGGCCTGATAAATGTAGGTCTTAAGCTACAGAAGTAAACGTCATTATATTCACCAACAGCAGGGTTCTCATCAAAATGCTGAAACTGCTTACCAACTGCAGATACTGTGTTTCTTCCTGAACATGACTGGAGAGGAGAATGCTGTACAGGCATAATTGAATGCATTCTGACAGTCTGGGTGGTCTGCTCATCCAACATTGTCCAAATTGCAAGGTGTCACTCACTCACCCACTTACCCACTCACCCATTTTCACTCACCCATTCTCACTCACTCACTCACTCACTCACTCACTCACTCACTCACTCACTCACTCACTCACTCACTCACTCACTCACTCACTCACTCACTTACCCACTCATTCTCACTCACTCACCCACTTACCCACACACTCATTCTCACTCACTCACCCACTTACCCATTCTCAATCACTCACCCACTTACCCACTCGCCCATTCTCAGTCACCCATTCTCATTCACTCATTCACTCACTCACCCATTCTCACTCACTCACTCACTCACTCACTCACTCACTCACTCACTCACTCACTCACTCACTCACTCACTCACTCACTCACATACCCACTCACCCACTCACCCACTTACTCATTCTCACTCACTCACCCATTCTCACTCACTCACTCACTCACTCACTCACTCACTCACCCACTTACCCACTCATTCTCACTCACTCACCCACTTACCCACACACTCATTCTCACTCACTCACCCACTTACCCATTCTCAATCACTCACCCACTTACCCACTTACCCACTTACCCACTTACCCACTTACCCACTTACCCACTCACCCATTCTCAGTCACCCATTCTCATTCATTCATTCATTCAACTCACTCACTCACTCACTCACTCACTCACTCACTCACTCACTCACTCACTCACTCACTCACTCACTCACTCACTCACTTACCCACTCATTCTCACTCACTCACCCACTTACCCACACACTCATTCTCACTCACTCACCCACTTACCCACTCACCCACTTACCCACTCACCCATTCGCAGTCACCCATTCTCATTCACTCATTCACTCACTCACCCATTCTCACTCACTCACTCACTCACTCACTCACTCACTCACTCACTCACTCACTCACTCACTCACATACCCACTCACCCACTCACCCACTTACTCATTCTCACTCACTCACCCATTCTCACTCACTCACTCACTCACTCACTCACTCACTCACTCACTCACTCACTCACTCACTCACCACTCACCACTCACCCATTCTCACTCACTCACTCACTCACTCACTCACTCACTCACTCACTCACTCACTCACTCACTCACTCACTCACTCACTTACCCACTCACTCACTTACCCACTCATTCTCACTCACTCACCCACTTACCCACTCACCCATTCTCACTCACTCACTCACTCACTCACCACTCACTCACTCACTCACTCACTCACTCACTCACTCACTCACTCACTCACTCACTTACCCACTCATTCTCACTCACTCACCCATTCTCACTCACTCACTCACTCACTCACTCACTCACTCACTCACTCACTCACTCACTCACTCACTTACCCACTCATTCTCACTCACTCACTCACTTACCCACTCATTCTCACTCACTCACCCATTCTCACTCACTCACTCACTCACTCACTCACTCACTCACTCACTCACTCACTCACTCACTCACTCACTCACTCACTCACCCATTCTCACTCACTCACTCACTCACTCACTCACTCACTCACTCACTCACTCACTCACTCACTCACTCACTCACTCACTTACCCACTCATTCTCACTCACTCACCCACTTACCCACTCACCCATTCTCACTCACTCACTCACTCACTCACTCACTCACTCACTCACTCACTCACTCACTCACTCACTCACTCACTCACTCACTCACTCACTCACTTACCCACTCATTCTCACTCACTCACCCATTCTCACTCACTCACTCACTCACTCACTCACTCACTCACTCACTCACTCACTCACTCACTTACCCACTCATTCTCACTCACTCACCCACTTACCCACACACTCATTCTCACTCACTCACCCACTTACCCACTCACCCATTCTCACTCACTCACTCACTCACTCACTCACTCACTCACTTACCCACTCATTCTCACTCACTCACCCATTCTCACTCACTCACTCACTCACTCACTCACTCACTCACTCACCACTCACTCACTCACTCACTCACTCACTCACTCATTCTCACTCACTCACTCACTTACCCACTCATTCTCACTCACTCACCCATTCTCACTCACTCACTCACTCACTCACTCACTCACCCATTCTCACTCACTCACTCACCCATTCTCACTCACTCACTCACTCACTCACTCACTCACTCACTCACTCACTCACTCACTCACTCACTCACTCACTCACTCACTCACTCACTTACCCACTCATTCTCACTCACTCACCCACTTACCCACACACTCATTCTCACTCACTCACCCACTTACCCACTCACCCATTCTCACTCACTCACTCACTCACTCACTCACTCACTCACTCACTCACTCACTCACTCACTCACTCACTCACTCACTCACTCACTTACCCACTCATTCTCACTCACTCACCCATTCTCACTCACTCACTCACTCACTCACTCACTCACTCACTCACTCACTCACTCACTCACTCACTCATTCTCACTCACTCACTCACTTACCCACTCATTCTCACTCACTCACCCATTCTCACTCACTCACTCACTCACTCACTCACTCACTCACTCACTCACCCATTCTCACTCACTCACTCACTCACTCACTCACTCACTCACTCACTCACTCACTCACTCACTCACTCACTCACTCACTCACTCACTCACTTACCCACTCATTCTCACTCACTCACCCACTTACCCACTCACCCATTCTCACTCACTCACTCACTCACTCACTCACTCACTCACTCACTCACTCACTCACTTACCCACTCATTCTCACTCAGTCACCCATTCTCACTCACTCACTCACTCACTCACTCACTCACTCACTCACTCACTCACTCACTCACTCACTCACTCACTCACTCACTCACTCACTCACTTACCCACTCATTCTCACTCACTCACCCACTTACCCACACACTCATTCTCACTCACTCACCCACTTACCCATTCTCAATCACTCACCCACTTACCCACTTACCCACTTACCCACTTACCCACTTACCCACTCACCCATTCTCAGTCACCCATTCTCATTCATTCAACTCACTCACTCACTCACTCACTCACTCACTCACTCACTCACTCACTCACTCACTCACTCACTCACTCACTCACTCACTCACCCATTCCCACTCACTCACCCATTCTCACTCACTCACTCACTCACTCACTCACTCACTCACTCACTCACTCACCCATTCCCACTCACTCACCCATTCTCACTCACTCACTCACTCACCACTTCACTCACTCACTCACCACTCACTCACCACCACTCACCACTCATTCTCACTCACCACCACTCACTTCTCACTCACTCACTCACTCACTCACTCACTCACTCACTCACTCACTCACTCACTTACCCACTCATTCTCACTCACTCACCCACTTACCCACACACTCATTCTCACTCACTCACCCACTTACCCATTCTCAATCACTCACCCACTTACCCACTTACCCACTTACCCACTTACCCACTTACCCACTCACCCATTCTCAGTCACCCATTCTCATTCATTCAACTCACTCACTCACTCACTCACTCACTCACTCACTCACTCACTCACTCACTCACTCACTCACTCACTCACTCACTCACTCACTCACTCACTCACCCATTCCCACTCACTCACCCATTCTCACTCACTCACTCACTCACTCACTCACTCACTCACTCACTCACTCACTCACTCACTCACCCATTCCCACTCACTCACTCACTCACTCACTCACTCACTCACTCACTCACTCACCACCACTCACTCACTCACTCACTCACTCACTCACTCACTCACTCACTCACTCAATATTATTATTACTTGTGAGCACCTCCAGACATTTCCACAAAGAGAGGCATAAGCATGAAATGGAAACTACATTGAATGTACAAAACATTAAGAACACCTTCCTAATATTGAGTTTGCACCCCTTTTGCCCTCAACAGCCTCAATTCATCGGGGTATGGACTCTACAAGGTGTTGAAAGCATTCCACAGGAATGCTGGCCCAGGTTGACTTTCAATGCTTCCCACAATTCTGTCAAGTTGGCTGGATATCCTTTGGGAGGTGGACCATTCTTGATACACATGGGAAACTGTTGAGTGTGAAAACCCCAGCAGCGTTGCAGTTCTTGTCACACTCACACTACCGATGCGCCTGCTACCTAGGTTTTGGCCTTTCTAGGAAGTTTTTCCTAGCCACCGTGCTTCTACACCTGCATTGCTTGCAGTATGGGGTTTTAGGCTGGGTTTCTGTACAGCACTTTGATATATCAGCTGATGTAAGAAGGGCTATATAAATTAATTTGATTTGATTCATGTAAACACCTTACTCTGCTTATCTTAATCTGTGTAAGATCACAAACATCTGGTTTTCTGAGCAACATTTCAAATTATTAGGACATGTAAACAGCTTAATTCCAGTGGTGTATTTGATCTGTGCCAGGACCGGGTAGCGCAAGCTTGCGTCTTATGCGCAAGTGAAGTGAGTTCGTAAAAATCGAAATATACATTTTATAAATAGTATTCACATTCAAACGTTATATGTCCGAACTCAAATAGTCTTTGCTGTGGTAGAATGTTTAGTTTGATTGCCGATTTTCGGCAAACATTTTATCAGAAGTCCCATCAGTAGCCTGATTTCAGATGTAAACAGGATTATTCGTGAAATCGTTCTTCTGCAAAGCATGTAAAAGTTACAAACAAACTATTATATTAACCTGACTATCCGCAATAATCGTATTATTGTGTGCATATAACCGTGCTCATTGTCTGCTTGGTTATCGGGATTGAATAGTCACCTCTTCATTAACAACACATTCATTTCCCTCATTCAGATAAACAGGTCTGTCTCAAACAACAATGGCTGAATAATTAGCAAAATAACACAAGGTAGAGAAGTAGACTGTAAAGACCAGAGCCAGTGATGTTTCTATTAAACACAAGTTTGCATTGCAGTCAATAGCAGAAACCCTGGACAATAGCAACCTTGCCCATTGTTGTTGTAGCTCAGTGCTTACAGGTGGCAAACTTGAAATGGTGGAGTTTGAAATGGACTAACAAATGAAACCCAGGATTGGTGAGTGGTTGACAGGGCACACGTTAATAAATTAACTGAATTTACACTTAGAATGACATCCCCAACATTAGGTACACTCTTAAGGGGCTCCCGAGTGGCGCAGTGGTCTAAGGCACTGCATCTCAGTGCAACAGGTGTCACTACAGTCCCTGGAAGGTATCCAGGCTGTATCACATCTGGCTGTGATTGGGAGACCCATAGGGCAGCGCACAATTGGCCCAGCGTCGTCCGGGTTTGGCCCAGAGTCGTCCGGGTTTGACCCTGCGTCGTCCGGGTTTGACTGGGGTAGGCCGCCATTGTAAGAATTTGTTCTTAACTGACTTGCCTAGTTAAATTAAAGTCTATGTTGTCTCACTGTCTCACTGAGCCAGATGTCTATGTGTCAGGGGAGAAGCTCCAGGTGGTATCCGATTTTAAGTACCTTGGCTTCATACTTGATTCCAACCTCTCTTTTAAAAAGCATGTGAAAAAGGTAATTCAAATAACCAAATTCAACCCAGCTAATTTCCGATTTATACGAAATTGTTTGACTACAGAGCTAGCAAAACTGTACTTCAATTCTATGATACTCCCCCACTTAACATACTGCTTGACTAGTTGGGCCCAAGCTTGCTGTACAACATTAAAACCTATTCAGTCTGTCTACAAACAGGCTCTCAAAGTGCTTGATAGGAAACCCAATAGCCATCATCATTGTCACATCCTTAGAAAGCATGAGCTCTTGAGTTGGGAAAATCTTGTGCAATACACCGACGCATGCATGTCTTGTATTCAAGATCCTAAATGGCCTGGCTCCCCCTCCACTCAATATTTTTGTTAAACAGAAAACCCAGACATATGATAGCAGATCCACAAGGTCTGCCATGAGAGGTGACTGTATAGTTCCCCTAAAGAAAAGCACCTTTAGTAAATCTGCATTCTCTGTGAGAGCTTCCCATGTCTGGGATACACTGCCATCAGACACACATAACTGCACCACATATCACACTTTCACAAAATGCTTGAAGAGCTGGCTAAAGGTCAATCAGATTTGTGAACATGGTCCCTAGCTGTGTGTTGCCGCTTTCCATGTTGTCTGTTGTCTGTAGCTTGTGAGGTGTGGAAACACTTTGTTGCTTTTATGAATTTTGTTTTGCTGCTTTTTGTTCTATGTTGCTCTGTCTGTATGCTATGTCTTGCTTTTCCTATGTTGCTATGTCTTGCTTGTTCTATGGTGCTATTGTCTATATTGTAATTGTTTTTAATAACCTGCCCAGGGACTGCGGTTGAAAATTAGCCGGCTGGCTAAAACCGGCACTTTTACTGAAACATTGATTAATGTGCACTGTCCCTGTAAAAATAAAATAAACGAAACTAAACTAAACTAAACTGTGGCAGTCTTTTTCAGCCGGGACAGAGGTTAAAGACCATCTACATATTAAAAAATATATAGTTGCGGGACATATTAGATTTCCGCTATGAGAAATGGACTTCTGCTTCCCGAGATGCCGCTCAGGCCCAAACATTTGCGTGACTTTAATACATGCATTTGTGATTTCTCTGCTTATTTCCCTGCATTTGCTTCTTGTCGTCCCTCTTCATCACGCCTCATGATGTTCCTGCAGAGCTGACAGAGATGGAGGACAGAGTATTCTCACAGACACTTTTCTCTTTTTTTATGACAGCTAGCTAGGTTGGAGGAGCAATTAGTGTCACCTGAAAGCATTTCTCTGGGGAGGGGACGGACCGATGAAAACTCATCTCAGCCCAGGCCTGACACCCTAAAAAGCTCATCAGGACCAAACAACCCTCCTTTATGTCCTACCCAGAGCCGGCCCTGGGCAATAAGCGACACAAACAGACACTTGGGGCCCCCAGCCGCTAGGGGGCCCTCAGCCCACATGGCAAAATGTGTAGAATTGCAGGAAATTAACTTTAATAGTTCTAAAATGTTTTACCCACCAAATCTCGAAAAAGAGTCAAGAAGCTAGGGCCGGCCCTGGTCCTGCCACCCTTCCCCCAGGCCCAAGGCACAGGATGAAAGGTTATCCTCATCTCATTTCAAGTTCATTAAAGTCACCATTGCTCTCAGAGCCTACATTACAGGAGCTGGCTTCGTTCCTCAGTCCCCAGTCAATGTGGCCTGCTCTGCTGTGGGAAGGGGGTGGGTGGGTGGGTGGAGGTACAACTGGACCAGGACAGGAGGGAGAACGTGTCCATACATTATTCAATAGTACAAGGTCTCCCTCAGAAGTGGTCAGTGCGGTCAAACGTAGTCGGTAGGCTGTTACTGTGGCTCCTTATGGGACTCTGCATGTGATCTTGTTTTACGAAAGAGGTATCGAGGGTGTGTATTTGCAAACGCAGGAGTTCCTGGACTGTTTGTTAGAGAAAAGGCTTAAAAGTTCCTCCAGCTGGAGTCTTGGCGAAATGTATTGCCTGTCTTCACTATTAATTTGTTAGCTGAATGGGGAGGCGTACATCACTGACAAACACACTGACATTTCCCTCTTCATCTTGCCATGGTTTGTCAGGGTCAATGCCAGATGCATTTAGCTTCCTTTGTCAGAAACAGTGGAATTCAAATGAAAGTGCTGGAATCAATAGAGAAATTCTCTCTGCATGGGAAAGAAGCAACGTGTCAGCTATTGGCAATGTTTATTAACATGACTATTGATCAGAGTCAGAGGAACAGGGCCCCAGAGGCACCGTCAAACAGCAATCGTTAAACCTTGACTCAGTCTGAGCTGTGAACACTTCTCCATGCCGCATCACATCCAATAAATCAACCGATTGGTGGCAACCATCACATTTTACAAACAAAATCAAGAGAATGGACTTGACAGTTCAGTCTTACAAAATATAGTCCTGCTTTAAATAACATTCATTTGTTTATAAATCCTTCATAATGCCTTCATAAGCACAACATAAATGTGATGCAATGCATCTACAACCGTATTTCATGATTTATAAATGTGGCATAACTGTGTGATATAATCACCAATGTCACATGTGACATAACCCACTATGTTGAATATGATAGACGTGCTTTATAAAGGGTGACCTGTTGTGCTGAAGGATGGCACACGCTCTAAAGTGAAGTAATGTTAGTCCCATTACACCTAATCTCCTTCCCAGACACTTCTGCCCAAATGGTCTGGTGGACCAACACATAAATCTTAATCTTCAGTAGTTAGGGTTGGTTTTAAAATACATTTTAAAGAGAAATTGTGGAAACGGGCAGGGTTTAGCCATAATTATGACTTTTTGACTGTGTTAACTAGTGACACTGACCAATACTTTACACAGGTGGTCACACCCAGTGGCGGATATCGGTATAGGTGGCATCTTGCTGGGGGCGGCACGGGGCGCCCGCCAAAAAATAAAATTGGAATGTGACATTTGTGCGATCGATTTCTATCTCTCATTTGCACATCAGTGTTATCATGTCACAGTGTGGGACTGTGGGTCAATTAACCTTGTCGGAGTGGGCGCCCTGATTCTAGTTTGTGAGCTAGGCAGGCTACTGCTATGGCTGTCTGAAGTGGTTCTCAATCAGAGGCAGGTGTTTATCGTTGTCTCTGATTGGGAACCATATTTAGGCAGCCATATTCTTTGTGTGTTTGGTGGGTGATTGTCCTTAGTGTCCTTGTTCCTGTCTCAGTGTTAGTTTACACTAGTATAGGCTGTTTCGGCTTTCGTTACGTTCTTTGTTTTGTAGTATTTGTATTGATTCGTCTTTTACGTTTGTTTATTAAACATGGATCGCAATCTACACGCTGCATTTTGGTCCCACTCTCCTTCACCACAAGAGAACCGTTACAAGTTATTCATGATATATGAAAAAGAATTGACTAAACATGAACAATTATTCATATGTGTTCCTATTTAAGTGACATTTGCATTACATGTGCACATGTGTACATACACAATCAAATATAAAATAATACCAGACACACTTTAGAGTGTGTGTCATCTTGCAGCACAGCATTTTAGGGAAGGTTGAGGTCAGGTCCAATATTGACTATGTACCCAAGAGGGATAGAGGTTGGCCCATCCTAGAAATGTTTTAAAGTAATATGATATATACAATTTACCAGACACTTTATTCCAAAGTGACATGCATTAATACATTTGTATGTACGGGTGGTCTTGGGAATCGAACCCACTTTCCTGGCGTTGCAATGCTCTACCAAAATGCATAACAGGGTTATACATGCTTTATGAATCCTCAATTTAATATGATTTATAAAGCCTTCATTTATTAATCTGTGCTTATCCCACCCTTTATAAAGCACATGTTCGTCATATTTGACATTGGTGGTTATGTCACACAGTTATAAATCCTATAAAGCATGAAATAAATGTATAGATGATTTGTAACACATTTATGTTTATGAAGGCTTTAGGTGTTACGGTTTTCTTCAGTCGAAGGAGAGTCGGACCAAAATGCAGCGTGGTAATTTTCATACATGTTTAATAAAGATGAAAAACGAACAATACAAAAACAACAAACGTAACGTGAAAACCTATACAGCCTATCTGGTGACTACAAACACAGAGACAGGAACAATCACCCACGAAACACTCAAAGAATATGGCTGCCTAATTATGGTTCCCAATCAGAGACAACGATAATCACCTGCCTCTGATTGAGAACCAATTCAGACAGCCATAGACTATGCTAGACAACCCTACTAAGCCACAATCCCGATACCTACTAAAACCCCAATACAAAAACACACCACAAAATAAACCCATGTCACACCCTGGTCTAACCAAAATAATAAAGAAAACACAGAATACTAAGACCAGGGCGTGACATTAGGAAGGCTTTATGAAGCTTTGATAAACTGCACGTCACTTAATGCAGGACTGGAAATATAGATAGCATTGTTTTAATATTCTATGAATGCTTAATTAATCTCCACCAGAAGAAAAATGCTGAGGTCAGTATGTTATTCTACATAACAGCAATACATGAACATACAGTGCCTTCGGAAAGTATACCGACCCCTTGACTTTCTCCACATTTAGTTACGTTACAGTCTTATTCTAAATTATTATTACTATTTTTAAATTCCCTCATTAATCTACACACAATACCCCATAATGACAAGGCAAAAACACATTTTCAGAAATGCTTGCTAATTTATTTTTAAAAAACAACTGAAATATCACATTTACATAAGTATTCAAAACCTTTACTCTGAACTTTGCTGTAGCACCTTTGGCAGCGATGACAGCATCAAGTCTTCTTAGGTATGACGCTACAAGCTTGGCACACTTGTATTTGGGGAGTTTCTCCCATTCTCGTCTCAAGCTCTGTAAGGTTGGATGGGGAGCGTTGCTGCAAAGCTATTTTCAGGTCTCTCCAGAGATGTTTGATCGGGTTCAAGTCTGGGCTCTGGCTGGGCCACTCAAGGACATTCAAAGACTTGTCCCAAAGTCGTTGTCCTGTTGGAAGGTGAACCTTCGCCACAAGTCTTAGGTCCTGAGGGCTCTGGAGAAGGTTTTCATCAAGGATCTCTCTGTACTTTGCTCCGTTCATCTTTGCCTCGATCCTGACTCGTCTCCCAGTCCCTGCCGCTGAAAAACATCCACTCAGCATGATGCTGACACCACCGTAGGGATAGTGCCAGGTTTCCTCCAGATGTGACGCTTGGCATTCAGGCCAAAGAGTTCAATCTTGGTTTCATCAGACCAGAGAATGTTGTTTTTCAAAGTCTGAGAGTCTTTAGGTGCCTTTGGCAAACTCCAAGTTGAGGAGTTGCTTCCGTCTGGCCACTCTACCACAAAGGACTGATTGATGGAGTGCTGCAGAGCTGGTTGACCTTCTGCAAGGTTCTCCCATCTCCACAGAGGAACTCTAGAACTCTGTCAGAGTTACAATCGGGTTCTTGGTCCCCTCCCTGACCAAGGCCCTTCTCCCCCGATTGCTCAGTTTGGCCGGGCGGCCAGCTCTAGAAAGAGTCTTTGTGGTTCCAAACTTCTTTCATTTAAGAATGATGGAGGCCACTGTGTTCTTGTGGACCTTCAATGCTGCAGATATTTTTTGGTACCCTTCCCCAGATCTGTGCTTTGACATAATCCTATCTCGGAGCTCTACGGACAATTCCCTCGACCTCATGGCTTGGTTTTTGCTCTGACATGAACTAACAGTGGGAACTGTTAGTAGACAGGTGTGTGCCTTTCCAAATCATGTCCAAGCTATTGAATTTACCACAGGTGAAGTTGTAGAAACATCTCAATGATGATCAATGGAAACAGGATGCACCGTAGCTCAATTGCCAGCAGCACACCACCCTGCATACCACTGCTGGCTTGCTTCTGAAGCTAAGCAGGGTTGGTCCTGGTCAGTCCCTGGATGGGAGACCAGGTGCTGCTGGAAGTGGTGTTGGAGGGCAAGTAGGAGGCACTCTTTCCTCTGGTCTAAAAAATATACAAATGCCCCAGGGCATTGTGTAGGGTGCAGTCTTTCAGATGGGACATTAAACGGGTGTCCTGACCCTCTGAGGTCATTAAAGATCCCATGGCACTTGGCTAAATTCCCAATCTGGCCCTCCAACCATCATGTTCACCTAATAATCCCCAGTTTACAATTGGCTCATTCCTGTAACTATTCCCCAGGTCGTTGCTGTAAATGAGAACATGTTCTCAGTCAAATTACCTGGAAAAATATATAAATAAATACAAAATTTTGAGTCTCAAAGCAAAGGGTCTGAATACTTATGTAAATAAGGTATTTCTGTTAAATTAAAAAAATATATATATTTGCAAAGTCTTCTAAAACCTGTTTTGCTTTGTCATTATTGAGTATTGTGTGTATATTGCTGAGGAAAATGTTTTATTTAATCCATTTTAGAATAAGCCTGTAACGTAACAACATTTTGAAAGTCAAGGGGTCTGAATATTTTCCGAAGGCACTGTATATATCCACAGAAATATGCCATTCAGACCACTTACTCAGCTTTTAATAGCTCAACCCAATTTTCTCACAGATGTATCTAGCATAGCTGAAGGAGAGCCTGATATACCTTAATTTTAATTGGTCCCTGTTTCCCAATAATATATCCCTGAGTGTTTGTCAAATCAGGCCAGGAAGAGAGAGAAAGAGAGAGAAATAGCAGAGCCAGAGAGGGGGGAAATAGGGAAAGCGAGATAGAGAGAGAAGAAGTAAGAGTGAAGAGGAGAGAGAGAAGAAGTAAGAGAGTGAAGAGGAGAGAGAGAAGGAGAAAGAGAGAGGGAGGGGTGGAAAGATAGCTGTGCGGTGCTGGAGAGTAGGACTAATCGCAGTGTGTTATTGAGATGATATCAGTGTACCTTGACCTCAGAAGCAGCCTGTGTGACAAATCCCCCTTTACTTTCTGCTTTGAATGATGCTGACTCCAACCTCATGGAAAATGGAATCTTTTCCAAACCATGCTTTGTGAAATTAACCACATCCAGTTTCCATGACTCTGAAAAGCTTCAAAGATTCTAAGGTTCATTCCCCTCAAAGCCCTTATGCTATCTTTCTCCTCTCTCTCTCTACTCTCTGATCCCCTCTCTCCATTCTGTCCATTCGGACCCTGTATAATCAGAAGGGGGAACAGGAGGTGGCCCGTCTGAAGAGAGATTGGAGAGTCGAGAGGAGTGTATAACAGGAGTGTTCCAGATGGTAACCCCTAAAGAAGGGGCCAGGTAGACGAGTGGGCAGGGGAACAGAATGTATCAGAGAGATCAAGGTGGCCTGGAGAGAGCTGATAGCTAACTGACAGGCATTATTTGATCAGAAACACTCCTTAACGGACTTGAAATAGTTCAGATGCTCTGGCCAACTCTGGAAACTCTTCACCTGTCCCCTAAAAAACAACTAATCTGAGGTGATGTGGAGAAGAACAAGAATAGAAACAAAGACATGAGTTTCTGTTTCCCAAACTCAACCTATCTGCCGTTTTCTATGTGGATGCTGCTGCATCCAACACTGTAACAAAATGTACTCACTTATTGAGAACTGGATACTAATGAGTGATCGGTATGGTGAACATTAACTAACCTAAGACAGTGTTACCCAAACTCAGTCCTGGGGCCCACCCCCCTGGGTGCAGGTTATGTTTTTTCCCTAGCACTACACTGCTGGTTCAAATAACCAACGCATCGTCAAGCTTTGATTATTTGAATCAGCTGTGTAGTGTTAGGGCAAAAACCAAAACGTGCACCCGGGTGGGGGGTTGGGAGACCCTAACCTAATAGACAGATTGACAAAAACGTATAATGTATTCACTGTTGATAGCTGCAGCAGTGAGGTTGAGCCACCAAGCTAATTGCAGTCAATGTCCCTGATACATATTTTTCCTCACTTGCCCTCCTGTGCAAGACTCCGAGAGTGTTGAGAGAAGACCCAACACAGAAAAGGTCTCGTCTTGATTATGTGTTGCCTCCCTCCCCCAGACTCGTTGGTGTGTTGGTATATCAGGGAGGCTACTGAGGGGCCGGAGGTCTCAGGGTGCAGCTCTATACGTGTTTAGAAACTCTACCAGCTGTGTCGCTCGATAGGGCTTCGGTGTAATTACGGCGGAGCAACATAAGGAATCCTAATGATAACAAATATTTTTTAGGGCAACTCTACTCCGTGGCCTTTGCCTCTCCATCTTCTCCATCCCTCCATTCCGCTCCTCCCTCACCTCTACTGTCCTGTCTGTCTGTGGGGATAGTGAGTCCCTGCAAGGCAGCTGGCGCATGGATGAGAGCAGAGCCCCAGAGAGAAGCACGCTCCACAAGGTTTTTCTGAAATTACACTTCAACAGGAGGCTCCCTCCCTCCTACAACTTCAACCATATGTACTGAGGAACAGCCAGCCGGCTTGCTAGTGTCCCTACTGTTTCACTCGGTGGAGGCATTTCCTCTTTGTTCACTGTGTGTTAGAGGAGAGGAGGCAGAGAGCGTCCAGGAAATCAACTTCGAGAGGGGTCATTCATGAAACTTTATAGCTGTGGTAAATACTGAATAAAAACAGCTATTTACATTCTTACGTTTAGCTAGTGGCTAACACCCTGAATATAGCGCAACAATCCAATCATTAACACTTTTAAAAATCAGACCTGGTAAATCTATGGGACATAAAAGGTCTGAAGAAAGAACTTGATGGTTTATGGGACGCATCTTGAGGATTTATATAAAGTCTCACACTGATCCATTTCTGTTATCTTGGTTTGTACCCTCCTCTGGAAAAAAAGGGTTCCAAAACAACTGTCCTCAAAGTAGAATCCTTTTTGGTTACAGGTAGAAAGAACCATTTTTAGTTCCAGGTAGAAATATTTGGGGTTCCATGAAGAACTCTTTGGGGAAAAGTTTCGACATGGAACCCAATATGGTTTTACCTGAAACCAAAAAGGATTCTTCAAAGGGTTCTCCTATGGGGAAAGCCAAAGAACCCTTTAAGGTTCTAGAAAGAGTGTATCGAAGGTGATGAATATGCACTGCAACATCCATGCTTGAGAAATGGTATGATTACCCCATTATTCAATTACATTACAAGAGTGGCACATTAAATTGGATTACTGATTACAAATTAGACTGCGGTGGATGAATTAAAAAACAAACACTGTCGTTGTTACCACTGCCGTTCTAATCTAATTGTATACTACTTCGTTATCACAAAACCCAATCTCTATAATCAAGTAGAAAACTCGTAGATAACATGAGCGGATGTCTCTGCCCCAGTGGATCCAGTGCTTAACTCTAAACTCCAGGACGACACCCTGAGACACACTGGGCTGATCAGAAAGACAGAAGCAATCAATTTACACTGGGCTCCAGCAAAAATCTATTTGATCTGTCCTCCTTTATCTCCAATCATGATGAAAAAGAGATTAGTGTCTGAGAAGATTACATAAATGACTGACACAAATCTGCTCTTAAATTGAAGGGGCAGAGAGAAGGAAGATTTTAAAAAATAAAATACAAATTCTGGTGTTATATGACCTAAATATGTGCGCTTCTGTTTTCTGGGTGTACATAAAGAGAATTGTTTTGCGGTTTATGTAATGCATTTTAAACGAGCTAGGTCTATGTAACATACTGTGTCTCTGTATGCACAGAGAAGGATACACACTGAAGAACACTTCTTAATATTGAGTTGCACCACTTTTGCCATCAGAACAGCCTCAATTAGTCGGGGCATACAAGGTGTCGAAAGCTTTCTATCGGGATGCTGACCATGTTAACTCAAATGCTTCCCACAGTTGTGTCAAGTTGGCTGGATGTCCTTTCAGTGGTGGACCATTCTTGACACACACAGGAAACTACTTATCTTAAAAAACCCAGCAGTGTTGCAGTTCTTGACCATACCCCATTCAAAGGCACTTAATTATTTTGTCTTACTCATTCACCCTTTGACTGGCACACAATCCATGTCTCAATTTTCTCAAGGTGTCAAAATGATTCTTTAACCTCCTCCCCTTCATCTACACTGATTGAAGTGGATTTAACAGGTGACATCAATAATGGATCCTAATATTTTTTACACTCAATGTATGTCTACTTTTATTGAGAAGAAATGGCCAGTGGCTTTTAAAGGAAGAGTAAGTTAGTCTAGCGTGTAAGGTTATATCATCACCATCAGAAGTACATTTAAAATATATCCACTTAGCAAAGCTTAGGAGCGGCAGGTGCATATAATTGTCAGATTAGGATAGAAAACACTTTAAAGTTTCCAAAACTGTCAAAATATTTTCTGTGAGTATAACAGAACTGATATTGCAGGCGAAAACCTGAGGAAAATCAAACCGGGTGGTGCTGTTTTTCCTGAAAAGGGATATCAACCAGATTCCTTTTCCTATGGCTTCCTCAATGTGTCAACAGTCTTTAGACATAGTTTCAGGCTTTTATTTTGAAAATGAACAGAGAAAGATAACATTGCGTCAGTGGATAGCTGGGTGTTCGCAGAGTTTTGCTTGCGCGACAGAGTGGGGCAGCCATTGTCTCTCCCTCTCCTATTGAAAAGGCGACAGTCCCGGTTGATATAGTATCGATTATAGATTTAAAAAACAACCTGAGGATTGGTTATAAAAAACATTTGACATGTTTCTATGGACATTACGGATACTATTTGGAATTTTCGTCTGCGATGTCATGCCCGCTTGAGCCTGTGGATTTCTGAACATAACGCACCAAACAAATGGAGGCATTTGGATATAAAAATAATCTTTATGGAACAAAAGAAACATTTATTGTGTAACTGGGAGTCTCGTGAGTGCAAACATCCGAAGATCATCAAAGGTAAGTGATTCAATCTATTGCTTTTCTGACTTTCGTGACCAATTTACTTGGCTGCTAGTGTTTGTAATATTTTGTTTACTGAGAGAGATGTTCTTACATAAACGCTTGTTTTGCTTTCGCCAAAAAGCTGTATTGAAATCTGACACGCCAGGTGGATTAACAACAAGCTAAACTGTGTTTGGCTATATTGCACTTGTGATTTCCTGAAAATGTAATATTTTTTGTAATTTAATTTGAATTTGTCGCTCTACAATTCAGCGGGTGATGATGAAAATGATCCCACTAAAGGGATGGGTGCGTCAAGAAGTTAACTTAACAGAAAAAACAGGTGTTTATTTGCAGTGCTGAGCTAGTATTGTAACTGACATGTAACGTTAGCTAATGTTTCATCCCCTCACGACTGAGGGGAATTAATAAGCTAGGCTAGTTAGTAGCTACCATAGCCAGGTCAGATTTAGCCTCTTGTCATCTGTCAGATAGTAATAATAGCCAAGCTCATATCGCTAACAGCTGTTTTTTATATGGAAATGTTTTGTCCATTCAGAAGTAAATGAGCTTGACTAGCTTTTGCCAGTTGATGTACCATTCGAGAGAGAGCGGGCAAAAAGTTTGCTAATATTACCTATTATTTTTGCCTCAATCACACTAGACCTGAATAAAACGATGAAACCATCGGTCAAACGATAGAAGATTGATGTTCTGCCATTTTTTCGGTGCAATGTGAGTTGTATTAGTCAGTACGGCAATATAACGTTATTGATCTGTCAGTTTCCGTGCTTCTACACTTGCATTGCTTGCTGTTTGGGGTTTTAGGCTGGGTTTCTGTACAGCACTTTGAGATATCTGTAATGGCGTTCTTCGTTTGTAGAAAGAGAGTCGGACCGAAATGCAGCGTGGTGGTGATTCATGTCTTTAATGAAGAAAAACGGAACGATACATGAAATAACTAAATAATACAAAAACAACAAACGGAACGAGAAACCTATTTACAGCCTATCTGGTGAACACTACACAGAGACAGGAACAATCACCCATGAAATACAAAGTGAAACCCTGGCTACCTAAATACGGTTCCCCATCAGAGACAACAAGAATCACCTGACTCTGATTGAGAACCTCCTCAGGCAGCCAAGTCTATACTAGACACACCCCTAATCAACCACAATCCCAATGCCTACAAAAACCCCAATACGACAATACAATAACCCCATGTCACACCCTGGCCTGAACAAATAATTAAAGAAAACACAAAATACTAAGACCATGGCGTGACAATATCAGCTGATGTACGAAGGGCTATATAAATACATTTGATTAGATTTGATTTGAGTTTCCCAAGCAAATTCCCTACTTACATGCGTCACTGTCATGGTGCACAGTAGAGGTCTGCGAGGGACTGATTTCTTCATCCTGCTCCAGCCCACATCTGTTGGCTTTCTGTTCGACTCTCATCCGCTACTACAAGAACTGGTCCCAAACCCAACTGCAGTCCCGCAATGTTATTTTAGGTGTATGTGACACAGTTCACTTGCAAGCCATGGTCCCAGCAATTTAGCACCCTATAGGCAATATAAAATGTGCAAAAATAAATTTCATTAAATTACCAGAGATTCACATGGCCCTTATATTGTATTACTGGGCTATATTTTTATAGCCTACCTTTTAGGAGTGGAAACATTTTTTGATGGAGAAATATGGGTGATCAACATTTAGGCCTATTTCTAGGCAACGTAGTAACTATAGCCTAGTCGTAGGCCTATTTAGGAAGTATATTTCTTTGGAAAGATAACTTCCCCATGCATAGGCTATAGGCTACTCTGTTTAACTGAGACCACAAGCGCACCTGATCTCGCAGATATGGCTACTGAACTGGAAGCAGCAAGAATGATGACAGCAACACTGGCCATGTTTTGCATAGGCCAATAGGATATAGCTTACCTTTCAAGAAGATGATTTGTCAGGCAGAGACAAATAAATACATAGGTAATCAATACTTATTGAAAGTGAAAAGGTGCAACACTCGCTCACCGTAGTAGCCTAACCTATGTGTGCCCATGGTTACATTTTTTATTGTATTTCGATTCACGTTGGTTGAGCACCCTCCACTTATTTCCAATATTAATATTTATTTACAGACACTAGTGAACTGTAGTCTAATAATATTGAATTTAATTTCATATTCAAGTTAAATACCAAGTGATTCTTTGCCCATGTAGGCAGCCTACTCTATTTCAAATACTAGGCGCATTTGAACTCTCATGAATTCACGAGTGTGTGAATAATGTGCAAAATATGTGGTTTTAATACAATAGGTAGGCTAATGCATACAACGCAGAAAGAGGACCGTTTACAAATGATCGGTGGGACAACAAATATATTTTCATCTGCCCGTAGCATGAAAAATGCGGGAATGCAACCCTCTCGTGCAGTCAGTACACAACACTATGCTCATCATGTCTTAGCAGGATCAGATGACTGTGAAACTGAATTACTGGAGGTGTAAAGCACAAAAGGGGACATATTTGCATATGTTATGGTCTTGTGAAGGTGGGCTGAATTCTGGCAAAGTGTATGTTCTTTTATCTCAGCATGTCTACAGATTCTCCCTTCTACCTGTTTAAGTTTGCTTGGACATTATGATACTGGAGACTGTTATGTGAAGAAACTGTGTAGGCATGCATTTATAGTGGCTAAAAAAGGCATTGTCGTTAATTGGAAGGTTGGTTATCATCCCACAATGTCAAGTTATGTATCACTAGATATGATTTATTACAACATTTGGCAACTTTCACAAGGTCTGGATGCCTTATATAGAATACAGTATGACAAAGGTGTGTCTCTATTGAAAATATGCCCACATCAGGGGAGATACCTATTTAGGCAATCCCTAGCTGCTGGGCTGATCAGTCCTGGCCCTGGGAGTCTCCCGTCACTCTGGTCTTGGCCTAATAATGTTTCACTAAGATCCTTAAGCTGAGTGGGATGTGTTGTGTTGGGTTTGGGCACTGCAGGGTGGTGGACCCCTAGGGACAGGGATGGCGTGAACCAGCTATATTGTGTCCAAGCAAAAAGAGCTCTACAGTACTATTAGTCCTATGAGAATAATTTGAGGAGGATTTGCTGTTTCTGTGCATTAATGAATATTTGATGTATATGTGTTTTTTTTGTTTAGTTCTTTTGTTTCTAAACCTTTAACTTGGGAATTTAAAAAAAGTAAGGTGTGAACTGGGAAGGAAATTGTGTTGAGAGAGAATTGAGCTATTGACTGGACTGGTGGGGGTCGGTCGTGCAGGGGGCTCAGGCTGGCTGGTCGGTCTGAAATTCCATGTAGAGGATGTCTTAATAAAGAAAAACAAAAGTCTGTATTTTTTCAAGAGTTGTTCATTTGTTAGGCTATTGGTTAAAGGTGCAGCACAATATTTGTAATTGAATTATCCTAGATCTAGTTGAGTCTTATTAATCACTCAAACATATTTAATAATGACATCTTACGTAGCTTTATGACTGTGGGCATTTTGCTTACCTTTTATTCTAAATAGAGACAGCATATTCGATTGCGTGAAAATGCAGGAAATTAGCTTTAGATGTCCCAAAAAATGCAGGGGAAGTCCCGCAGACCCCCCCCCCCCGCCAGGTTATGTTCCCCACCACTTCTAAATCCAAAGTGGCGCCCCTGGCAATATCAATGCTCATTATTGGTGAAATTACATTAGACCAACAGTGCACTGATTGACAACCAGCTGGAGTGTCTGTGTGGAGAAGATGGTCAGCTCTTCTGAGAACCATTCATATCACAATCAGGCAGGATAACAATGAAGGAAAGGTTTCAAAAAGCCCTGTAATCTATAGAATCATCACCAGGGGAAATACAGGTAAATAGCTGGTATCTGAATGAACTGGACTCAAACAGTTGTGATAGCAGAGACTGACTGGGGAAATGGGAGTCACTGAGATTATGATACTATTGCACTCTGTGCTGCAGATAGCCTCTCGGCCCACTTATCTATGGGAAACAGCAATAAGAGCAGTACACAGTGACCCTCAATGATGAGTGACTATCAGCAGGAAGCCTGCATGCGGCACACACCATTCCTCCTGACAGGCCTGTCAGCATCCTGCTCAACACTGCTACTTACAGGGATATGCAAGGAAAGAGGGGAGAACCACCGTGTGGGCTTAAAACCACTGCCCAAAGTCCTGTTGCTTAACACATCTTTACTCCTACTTGCCATACTGTTTGCCATTCAACATAATTACATAATTAGTCTGTTTTTATGTTATCCAGAGTGTAGGTGATTGCAACTGTGCTGCTGGCAACATTTAATTATGCTTTTTTGCCAACATTACTGACACCGGCCATATTCAACGGGTGTTTAGCATTTGGAAATTCAGCAGCTATTCTGCGCTCTGGCACACTCAGACAAGAGTGCTCTGATATTGGAGTGGATGGACATACCGAATTTAGAAATGCACCCAAAATGGTTACTTGCATAGTGGAGTATTTTGTTAAGACATGTAGCTAGCTGGCTAGCTAGCTAACCAATGAACCATAATTGCAACTCATAACGTTACTACCCTGAATGAATATGCAGGTAGCTAACCAACCAGGTTCAATGTTAGCTATCTAACATTAGAAAAAGGAGAGCCGCATACTGTAGGAGCTCAGATGCAATTATTTTTTTAACCTAATATCCAACATTTCGACAGACAAGCTGTCTTCATCAGGGTATTAGTTAGCTAACATTAGTCTATAATTAGCCAAGCAAATGGCTCTGAGATATGAATAATAAGATCACACACAAAACATCAGCTAGCTAAACAATTAACTATAATCCCAACTCATGAAGTTACTGTCCTGCATGAATCTGCAGGTATCTAACCAACCAGGTTCAATGTTAGCTAGCTAACATTAAGCTTTAAATAGCCAAGAAAATGGCTCTGAGATTCAAATAATAAGATCATACATGTAATGTTAGCTAGCGAGCCAGCCAGCTAAAGTTAGCTAGCTAACAGTACACTTTAACTTGAAATTAAACCAGCTTCTGTCAAATTAGAAACGTGTAATATCTGAAAATGTAGCTAGCTGGACTATTTTACCCATATGCATCATGGATGGACGGGTCTCTTGTCACCGACGACATGGTTACCCTTAGTTTGAAGATGTAATCCGGAGACAGCTGTTTTCTCCATCTCCTTAGCTATCATACTCGAATTCCACTGATTTCAAAACTCGGTCCTCCAGAAAGTTTAGAGCAACACTTATGCAGTTTATCTACGCAATACATTTTTTAAAAGCTTATTAGACAGGATTACCGACACACACTGACCAGCTCAAATAGCCTCAAATATGAATCCTTAAAGAGATGGGTGGGGCTAAAGCTTAAAAGGGTGTGAACGATGCTGAATGGGTGTAGACAAAGCAGAGCTCTCCAGTAGGTAGCAAAACATTCAAGGGCCATTTTCTCAAAAGTGAGGTTACAAGTTTATCAACTTTCAAAGCAGGATTACTTTCCCATTGTTCCTCAACTGCAGTGTTAAAACAACAGCAATTTACTCAATCAGTGGCAGGGTGTCCAAGCCAAGTCTTTCTTGAGTTTTGGGTTGTAAAAGTTGGTGATTAAGCTGAAAGACACAGATGATGCATTACGAGAACGCCCTTCAGTAGTTTACTGAGGCGAATCCACATTTCTGGTGAAGAAAATTATCTCATGTACTGTCTGACTGTTAATGATTGTAAACAAGGGTATCAAAGGGTAACATGTTGAGAGCACATAACATTGAAAAATATTCTTTCTCCTTGGATTATGAAAAATAAAATTAGGGACTAAGACTTTATGAGAAAACTCCTGAGGCTCTACTGAACAACATTCTTTATTTCACATACTGTAGGGCATTAAAATTGATGTGTCCTATAAACAGAAGAATCATGTTTGCACTTCCCTTTCACTTTTCATGGTCAAAATGTATTTTAGTGAGTGTGTGGTGTGCGCTTGTGTTTTCATACAGTTTACTATGAGATATAATTAATGTGTGTGCGCCTATGCATGCGTTTTATTGATTCATCCAACGGTGAAGATCGTAATTACATCCCTCCTCGAGCAGAATCTATACAGCGAGAGAGAAATATGCACATGGGAGGCACCTCGGAACAGAACCCTTAATAATTGAGCAGAGTGCTGTGAGAGAGATGAATACAAACTCATAATAACTGTAATTCTGAAGAAGTGATCCATAAGAGATGCTTCAACCTTGTGTTGCCCCTGGTGGCAGCACCAATATACAATGCATATTCACTCCTTTTTATTAGTCAATTCACTTAATATATGAGAAGTAAATAGAAATTAAAGTGACAGGTGTGAGATTATGTTAAGGATTAGAGATAAACAGAGATACTGAATCCTTAACATAATCTCACACCTGTTACTATTCAAGGATATGCAATGCATGTGCAGTGGGTCAGGCTTGGATATATGTCCTTGTCTACAGAATCCGGCACCTTATCCACTAGAGCTGACATTAACATTCTGGACAACATGCCACTCTGCAGGACACTTTCAGGTGTCATGACTAGACTAACATTCATCTAAAGACTGTTATTTATCTAATTAACTAACTACTGTATGTTTCATTGTTACCCGATTAATCATTAATCTTGTAACAATTAACATTCGGATTTGGGGCACCACGAGAGCGGTTCTTTAAAGAGTTACCATCTCCCGAATTAAACTCTATAAGGTTTTTACCTGTCACATCTATAAACAGTCAACTTATAAATCATAACCTCATATCATATCACCATTCTGAACAGTCGTATCCTCCTTGCATCTGCAAAATCCGGAGCCTTACTTATGAATCAGTAGTACAGAAATTGGTTTAATTATGTATTTACTAGCTAATTAAACGAGAACACAGGATAAACACACACACTCTATTGACTGGAGACTTATTACGCAGAAAACAGTTCCCTAGTGGAATGACAACAACATGGATGCTTATTAAAGAAGAGATGGAGAGGGAGAGAGGACAGAGACACTTAACAAAGCCACATTCAGAAACTACTCTCACCTACAATAACCATATACTTTGCACACGAACCGCCACACGCTTTGAGCAAGAAATGATTAATGTATTTACGTGAAATGCCTGGGTTCGCCAGGGATCTCGGTGAATAGGGCAGCCTTGGAAAGGGGGTTGGGACTTTCGCGGCATGCTTGTAAGGCTCTGATTGTCCGAAATGGTTCCAACAACTCTTCTACTGTTGTCCTTCTTCGTAGTTGTCCGGTAACTGGTGAATTGTTGTGTAGTACTGAACAGAACTACAGAGTTGATTTTCAAATCAAACTTTATTTGTCCCATGTGCCGAATACAACGTGTAGACCTTACCATGAAATGCGTACTTACAAGCCCTTAACCAACAGTGCAGTTCAAGAAAGAGTTAAGAAAATATTTTGCAAATAAACTAAAGTAAAAAATGATAAAAGTAATACAATAAAATAACAATAATGAGGCTATATACAAGGGGTACCAGTACCGAGTCAACGTGCGGGGGTACAGGTTAGTCAAGGTCATTTGTACATGTAGGTGGGGTAAAATTACTATGCATAGATAATAAACAGTGAGTAGCAGCAGTGTAAAAAAACTATGGAGGTGGAGGGGGGGGGGTCAATGTAAATAATCCGGTGGCCATTTGATTAGTTGTTCAGCAGTCTTATGGCTTGGATGTTGAAGCTGTTAAGGAGCCTTTTAGTCCTAGACTTGGCACTCCGGTACCGCTTGCCGTGTGGTAGCAGAGAAAACAGTATATGACTTTGGTGACTAGATTCTTTGACCATTTTTTGGGCTTTCCTCTGACACCTAGTATGTAGGAAGCTTGGCCCCAGTGATGTACTGGGTCGTACGTACTACCCTCTGTAGCACTACCCTTCCAATCGCTCTTGAAGATGCTTCTTTGAAGATAGGCTAGTCAGCCATATCGAAGGTTCCCCGGTGGGGTGATGAGAGTAGCGTAATACGATGGTTTGAGCAGAGTAACAGGATGGTCCTACTTAAATTAGCTTTTGAAAATAACTTACTTAGGACAGCTAATCAGCCATACCTGATTGTCTGGGAGGTGAGTTTATTGTCTCCACCTTGTGTTGAGATTCAAAGTTGAAACCATTTTAAATGCACAGCTGCCACTTCACACTTTCTATGGATAAATTAGATAATTCATAACCCTTCATTTACACCTTTTGCTTGACAGGGGCGGTTCCAGCAGGCTGGCATGCTCCCTTTCCTCACTTCGGGGCAGTGATTACTCAATGTGCAAAGTTATGGAAAGCAATTATCTCTTATAACTTCTCAAATCACATCCCTCTCTTAACAAAAACACTTTCATCATTTTTTATATTTAATGCACAACTCATAGTATGGAAACTTCATCTATGTAGTGGGAATACATTAAATTACCGTATTTCCGTTATAATTATTTTTATGACATCACAAAATAACAAACAAAATGACAGTAGTGTTCTAAAGATCGCCTCTGACCATTCCCCACGTTCTACGTTAGAAAGATTAATCCAGTATTTGCTTTTGAAAGTGTTCAAGTTTCAGTGGGAAGAAAGCACACCGACTGGCTTTCTTGATGTCTATAGTATTCTCTCGGGTATGCAATCTGGTTTCCGTTCGGGTTATGGACGTGTCACTGCAAACTTATAGGTCCTTAATGATGTCACCATTACCCTTGATTCTAAGCAATGTTGTGCTGCAATTTTTATTGAGTTGGCCAAAGCTTTTGATATGGTAGTATTAGGGTCTCTGAGGGGTGTCTCTGAGGGGTCGTTTGCCTGGTTTGCTAACTACCTCTCTCAACGAGTGCAGTGTATAAAGTCAGAAAATCTGCTGTCTCAGCCACTGCCTGTCACCAAGGGAGTACCCCAAGGCTCAATCCTAGACCCCACACTCTTCTCAATTTACATCAACAACATAGCTCAGGCAGTAGGAATCTCTCTCATCCATTTATATGCAGATGATACAGTCTTATACTCAGCTGGCCCCTCCCGGATTTTGTGTTAAATGCTCTACAACAAATCGTTCAAGCTTTCTCTACCCTTAACCTTGTTCTGAACACCTACAAAACAAAGGTCATGTGTTTTGGTATAAAAGAATGCCCCTCTCCCCACATGTATGATCACTACCTCTGAGCGCGTTAGGTAGTCACCTAATACAAGTACTTCGGAGTATGGTTAGATGGTACACTGTCCTTCTCTCAGCACATATCAAAGCTGCAGGCTAAAGTTAAATCTAGACTTGATTTCCTCTATTGTAATTGCTCCTCTTTTACCCCAGCTGCCAAACTAACCCGGATTCAGATGACCATCCTACCCATGCAAGATTACGGAGATGTAATTTATAGATCAGCAGATAAGGGTGCTCTCGAGCAGCTAGATGTTCTTTGCCATTCGGCCATGAGATTTGCAACCAGTGCTCCTTATAGGACACATCACTGCACTCTATACTCCTCTGTAAACTGGTCATCTCTGTATACCCGTCACAAGACCCACTGGTTGATGCTTATTCATAAAACCCTCTTAGGCCTCAATCCCCCCTATCTGAGATATATACTGCAGCCCTCGTCCTCTACATACAACACCTGTTCTGCCAGTCACATTCTGTTAAAGGTCCCCAAAACACACACATCCCTGGGTCGCTCTTCTTTTCAGTTCGCTGCAGCTAGTGACTGGAACGATCTGCAACAAACACTCAAACTGGACAGTTTTATCTCAATTTCTTCATTCAAAGACTCAATCATGGACACTCATACTTACAGTATTGGCTGCTTTGTGTGATGTTTTGTTGTCTCTACCTTCTTGCCCTTGTGCTGTTATCTGTGCTCAATAATGTTTGTACCATGTTTTGTGCTGCTACCATGTTGTGTTGCTACCATGTTGTTGTTATGTTGTGGTGCTAACATGCTGTGTTGTCATGTGTTGCTGCCATGCTATGCTGTTGTCTTAGGTCTCTCTTTATGTCGTGTTGGCTCTGTTGTCATGATGAGTGTTTTGTCCTATATTTATATTTGATTCGTTTTACATTTTTAATCCCAACCCCCGTCCCCACAGGAAGCCTTTTGTCTTTTGGTAGGCCAAATTGTAAATAAGAATTTGTGCTTAACTGACTTGCCTGGTTAAATAAAGGTTAAATAAATCAAATAAAAAATAAAAAATCCTTTGGTGAATTTGGAGAGCACAGGCTATAATCTTCTGCTTTGATTTACAAAAGGACGTGAGTGTCAATCCCCATTAGCTATTTCCTCACCCCCTCTACGGTTGAAAGGGGGTCTGATTGAAGTTATTCATTGCAAATCTGATCTGACCTATTTGGATTCTCGTGGACAGTCATGACACAGGTTTACATGTCCATTTCATTACAGTCCTAAGAGCCTGGGCAGATTGATCCTGTGACATCCTGCAGACAGTACAGCCTCCTTGAGTGGCAGATGATTTGGAGTGGTAACACATGCCCTGGCTTCAATCAATATCTGCCGTCACCAGAGAGGGAGGTGCGAGACTGTCTATTGAGTTGTTCTATCTCTCTAACTGAACACTAGGCATAGCATGTGACTGTACAGCCCTTTATCACATTTGTCCAAGGGCCTCTGCCCATTCATCCACTGGTCTGAGCCTTTTAGCCCTTGGGTCCAGTTGGTCCTCACATGGACATATTCATCCCATCAGGCTACCTGCCTCAGTGATGTGGGTTGATAAACAGGGCTCTGCATGCTTTCCAGCACCAGCATTTCATTATATTCCACTACACAGAGACTGCCTGCTGAGATAGGAGTCCACTGGAGGGGCTAAGAGAGAACAAGAGCTACTATATCAAAAGCTTGCCTGAGAGCGCGGTTGTGTGTGTGTGTGTGTGTGTGTGTGTGTGTGTGTGTGTGTGTGTGTGTGTGTGTGTGTGTGTGTGTGTGTGTGTGTGTGTGTGTGTGTGTGTGTGTGTGTGTGTGTGTGTGTGTGTGTGTGTGTGTGTGTGTGTGTGTGTGTGTGTGTGTGTGTGTGTGTGTGTGTGTGTGTGTGTGTGTGTGTGTGTGTCATTAACCTTAGCATAGATCCAAAACCCCAAGCAGGAGAAAAACATACATACAAACAAAGACCCTCCACCTAAACTTATCTTAGCCCACCAGAGCCGGGCGGGATGAAAAAGCTCAACCATTCAAGGTCTTTCAAATTAAATGAGGTGTTTGGAGTATTAGAAATGCCAGGGAAGGGGTAATGTGGAGATCGTTTTGCAGGAAGGACAGAAAAATAAGGAAGTAAACATTCAATAGCCATTACCATGTGTGTCTGTGGGACGCCAAGAACTAATCATGGCCCAATTTCTCAGGCTGATGATTTGCATAAGCCCCAAAAAGTACACTACCGTTCAAAAGTTTGGGTCACTTAGAAAATTCCTTGTTTTTGAAAGAAAAGCACATTTTTTGTCCATTAAAATAACATCAAATTGATCTGAAATACAGTGTAGACATTGTTAATGTTGTAAATGACTATTATAGCTGGAAACAGATTATTTTTTTTATGGAATATCTACATAGGTACAGAGGCCCATTATCAGCAACCATCACTCCTGTGTTCCAATGGCACGTCGTGTTAGCTAATCCAAGTTTATCATTTTAAAAGGCTAATTGATCATTAGAAAAACCTTTTGCAATTATGTTAGCACAGCTGAAAACTGTTGTCCTGATTAAAGAAGCAATTAAACTGGCCTTATTTAGACTAGTTGAGTATCTGGAGCATCAGCTCTGCCTAGAAGGCCAGCATCCCGGAGTCGCCTCTTCACTGTTAATGCGATACAGAATTATACATTTTGTCTGGAAATTTAAATGAATCTTGACCTATTTAATGTAGACTCCACATACATCAATTTAAGTAACTTATTATTATTTTTGCTAGGGTAAATAGACGCACCATCCCTTCCTTCCCTGGAGAAAAAAATGACTGATGCCTGCTTCCATAGATAAACATTGGATGCAACCAAGACGGGAGCAGTGAAAGAGAAGCATTCGATGTGAGGGCCCTCTGAATGCATGCTAGTAAATGGAACTCGGGGTTTGTCTTTTACCCACGCTTTCGCAAACAATTTTAGTAGGCCATTGTGTCTCAATAGATCATTATGAAATTACGGCTGACTAAACATTTCACTGTGCTGTGGTGTCTCTGCTGCTGGGTCTGTATTGATTGTGGTGGGACTGTTGCTGTGACAGCTCAGAGATAACAAGTTCCACATGAATGAATAGAAACACAACAAGCAAACAGCCCTGGCTGAATTCAGATTTCCCCTTACCACTCCAAGAGAACATTTTCAGGAATAACTATAATGGTTTTATTTTGAAACTACTCTAGTTACAAGTAAGACACTTGCTAAACATGAAGTGCAGTTGATTTTTTTTCTTGTATTTTTCCTTGAAGTCATGTGAAGCTCAAGGCTTTGTATTGGCGTAAATAAGCTGCACTCATAAATGTTGACATGAGCCATTTGTTTCATGAACAAGCTGAAGTGTTATGTTAGTTTGAGATTCCAATAGATGCATAGCTCATTAGCATTTGGGCAGCTGAAAATAGCATAAAGGTGTAACACTTCATCAGAGCCGCTGGCTCTAACGACAGCCATGATAATTAGGTTAAATGAAGATAGGGAAGAGAGAGAGAGAGTGCTAGAGTGGTGCTAAAACAGTGTGTCCAGAAACACTAACCCAAGGCCTATTGGCAAACCTGGACCTAACAGCCCTCCTCTCATTTCCATTAACATTAACACACTGAGCAGGTTTCCATTAAAACCTTGAGATGTAGGAAAGTGTATGGATGTGAACCCCATAAAAGGGACAACTTAGACAGTATCCTGTTTTCACTGACCTGTACTTCAATCCCGTATCCCAGGTAGACCGTCACCACATAGGTGCAATCCACTCCAGGGTCGGACGACAATGCTGCAGAATGCTGCTGTGGAATCTTGATGTGGCCCTCGGGGTCAGTGAAATTCACAGTGCAGGGACCTGGCACAGGAGAAATGAAAAGACAAGTGATCCCTCTTCCCAGGCTACTGATCCATCTCTGACAGCCCATCTGTGTCTCAGTGGCCCTCTAACCCCCTCATTAACTCCCCAGATTCCCTGCCTCTCAGCCGGGCCTTGGAGATCACGCCGCCCCTCAGCCATCTAGACCCACTAGAGAGGACAGCCAGGCAGCACAGATCAGGTGGAGCCGGCCTCTGCAGATTGGTTTGCCGCATGATCAGCTTTGTGATCCTGGGTGCCAGATGAATAGGAGCTGTCAGCACGGAAGGATGAGAAACACTGACTGGCCCTCTCCAACGCTATTCCTGCCACGCTGTACAAGACTCTGACTAAAATCTGAGTAAACACTGTAAACGAGAGGCAGTCATGCAGGCCACTTTAGGTTACTGCTAAGGGTTGTCATCAGGGTTTGGAACCGGTCATGGAACAAAATCAACATTTTTTTTTAGGAACAAAATCAGAACCGTGAATGAAAGTGAAATATACTGTTCCGGAACAGAACCATTATTTTAAATGCATGGAACCAGTTAATAACATTATTTTCCTCACAAAACGCAACAAAGTGCCTATGCAAAGCCCTACTCTTTCCCTCTGAAACATATTCTAGTGTCTGCTAGCCTGCCTGCTGGAATTGCATAGGCACTTTGTTGTGTTATGTGTGGGAAATAACATTCAAAGATATTCAGAGTTCCATCATAGAAGCCACTCCTCTGTAGGTATAATTCTGAGGGCCTAATTCAGATAATGCATGTCATAACAAGATGCCCAGCGTGTCAAGCCAAGCCTTCTCCACCACCCTCTCTCGCACTCTCCCCACCAGCAAAATTTCAGTCGCATCACGCACCCTACACTCATCTGTCGAATGCACACTCAAAAGCAGGCTGCTCTATCCACACTGATTGGTAGTGTAATTTAATGTTAATGTAAATGTTTTTTAAAAATGATTTCAGAGGTTTAAAAAGTAACAGAAAGGAATAATATAAACGGTTACTTTAAAAAAATTTGTAACAGTGGAATGGAACAAAAAAATAATGGTTCTGTTCAAAATGAAATGATTGTAAAATAGTTTTGGTTCCAACCCCAGGTTGTCATACTATTTTCTTTGGATTTGGGAAGGTTGTGTGTTTTTTTTATTGGGCACTGGAGAGGGAAGTTGTCACGCCTGCTCCCTCTCTCCCTCCCTCTGCCAATTCGTCGGGCTTCTACACCCTCAGCCGGCTTGTCCAGTGCCCATGCCTCGGACGGCCAGTCAGGCCCGCCCAGGTGGGACGCTGGGTGGCGCCCCTAGAGGGGGGGGGGTACTGTCACGCCTGTTCCTGCTCCCCCTCCCTGGCACTCGTGGGTGCTAGGCTACCCAGCACTACGCACTCCTGCCACCATCATTACACACACCTGTTTCCCTCGTCACGCGCTTCAGTGATTCATTGGACTCACCTGGACTCAGTCACATGCTCTCATTACCTCCCCTATATCTGTCTGTTCCCCGCTTCAGCATTTATTGTCATCATGTCGTTTTATTTTCCCTGTTCTGATGCTGTTCCTGTCCTGTTCCATGTCTGTTGATAATGTTCACTGTACCTGCTTCTCATCTCCAGCACCGGGTCTTACAGAAGTACATTTTTCCCCTGGTTTACATTCACCCTTTTGCAGGTTTTACTATATAATATCTTCCATCCTAGCCAAATTTTGTAATCGGCTTGCATGTGCCTCCCTCCCCTATATCAAGGTATTTTTGGTACTTCTGCACTACGCTTTTCTGCGCGTTAACTTTTACTATACCATAAGTCAATATAGTATACTAGTCTAACTGTCTATCCTGCCCTCTATCCAACATTCACAGTGACAATAGTGGTAGATGGATTGTTTTTCCAGATCTGCAATAGGCCAACTAGCATCATACCACACATAAAATCATTCAAGGATGCACCAATTTTCAATGTAAGTGGAGAGGCCAGGTACGTTATTGCACATAAAAGAACAGTGAAGACAAATAAAATGCAAGAGAGGGGGACAATACAATTATCCTACCTAAACTATTCTACAACACCACAATGCAAGGAAAGTTCTACTCTAGGCTGTAAACTGCAGTGAAAATGTCATTTCAATAACGATGCAAAAGACCTGTGATTTGATCATTTAATTCAATATGGATTAGTCGTGGGTATGCCCTTGGCAGTTTATTAGGTCTAGAAAGGCAAAGTTGCAGGCCAGTCTGGATATATTTAAAGTTTTGATACTGAGATGTGCTGTCTGTTGCAGATTCTCCCAAGTCATCCTATAATAATGGGGCCACATATTGTATGCTCCCAGCAGGCCCGGTTATTCAGGAAAGCTTAACACACGCTCTGCCTCCTCTCCGATCCTAGTGGCTTTTCCTCGCGTGCCTAGAACCTAGCGCTTCAAGGTCATGTGAAAATATTTGCAACATTGGGGAAGCGAGTGCATTTTTCTACGACACCTCGAATTGGACAGCCTCCGAGTACATTTTTAACTGTTGATAGTTTAAGTGATTTGACGATACCTGCATTAATAAAGCTGCTACTCTAAAGCCATTGCATTAGGGCCATTACAGAAAAGCAGCAGATGCCAAATGGATGTAATTGGATTTACATTCTTCTACTTCACTCTATACTGTGTGTGTATGAGACCAATAGAAACAGACGTTACCTGGTGTCTGCATGGTGGTGATGGTGGTGGTTGTGATGATGGTTGTGGTGGTCATTCCCTCATCCACCTCTCCTGTGGATAAGGGGGTCAGTTTGGTGAGCTGGATGCCAGGGTCTGTTTTGTTCTTTACCCCTGGTTCCTCTGACTCACCTTTCTCCGCCCTAACTGAGGTGGTCAGGACAGGGGGGGGCAGGGTGGCTTCCATAATAACTTCCCCTTGACCATAGGCGCTTCCATTCAGGAAGGGGGGGGCATTGGGACTGCGGCCACTGACTATAGGGGCAGTGGTTGCCACTACAGGGGTGGTCAGGGAGTCTGTGGTCACTGCCACCTTCTCTGCCTCCCTGGCCTTGTCCTTGGCAAACTGGTTATTCTGAGCCATGCTCACCAGTAGCCCAGGGTCTGTGGAAGCAGAGATGGTGAGGGGGGTTGTGGCAGCCACCGTGGCAGTAGTGGCGATGTCAGAGAAGGCAGGGGCGTCCTCATGTGGCACCAGGCGAGTTGAGGCATCCCCCCCCTCAAAGGCAGTAACAGAGCCGGGCATTGTGGGATGTCCTTCTACATCTCCATGGTCTGTGAAAAACCGCTGGTCTCCCTGGAAATCTTTAGTGAGCAGGAGTTCATGTAGGGCGAAGCCTCTGAAGACAGGTCGGTGGTTAGGGACGTTCATGGGGGATGCTGTGGTAAAATGGTGGATCTCACTCTCTGTGTCCTGTGTGGACGAGTGTGTGAAGGCTCCGCTGTCTGCTTCGACTCTCCTCTGGCCCCCAACATTTCCATTCTCTAGAGAAGACACTGGAGAGAAACACACCAACAACAGGGAGGTATTAGAGCATACTAGAAGAGAAATATAATAACAGAGAACATGATTCCTAAATATTACATGACATTTTTATAAGTAAAACAAAAATCTACATTGGATACATATATGGCTCTGTTGTCATTGCAAAATCTGTTAGTCTAGGATTTAGTCTAGGTTTAGGGACCCCCATTTACCAGGCTGTAAGGAGCATTATGAGTGGATATCTTGTTACATAGAAGGTTAAGTGCAGTGGCTAGTGAGTAAAGTGGAACAATAACCACCCTGATTAACTAACCACTACTGTAGACAAATTGCCACAAGAGGCCCTTAGAAAAGGCCCTTCAGGAAAAAACCCTCATGATAACCCTTTGATGATTCATTTGAATACCTTTATTCCTCCTTCTTCCAATTAGCCAAAGTAAAGATTTTGCTCTGAATGTCTCATGATTACCAAATATAATAATGGCTGAGCCATAGAGAGTAATTATTCCCACCTGCAGCAGTTAAGATGCAATCAGGAAGCCCCAGGGTATGGGTGCTAAATTCAAAAAGTGGGAGGGATGATAATGATAGCTCCAAATTGCTCTCATACAGGATTTCTGTAAGAATCCAAAACCACAGTGTTAAATATATTTGCTCTCAAGAAGTAAGGTTGGAAATGAACAGTGCTTTTGAAAGTGGGTCCTTTTTGCCGTGACGACGGCTTAAGTGTCAAAAGACACACCAGAGGACGTCTCTCAGGGTTAATAAAGAGCAACAACACGATCGTCTTTCATCTCTTCTACATTTATCTCCATTAGTATAGGGAATGCCTTTAAAAAGTTTTGCGACAGATGAATAATGACAGTCCTCACTGTGAAGCCTGCAGTAAGTCAGCATGAGTGTTCATTATCGCAGACAAGCTCTGCAATCACAGCCAGAGCGAGGGAAAGAACTGAAAGGAGAATTTCATCAAGAAAATGTAAATATTCGTCTGACTTCTGAGATAAAAGATTAAAAGACACAAGTTTTCTAAAGGACAGACTCTAGCTGAAGGATGGCATGACTTTCAGAATGTCGATTACCCCTAGTGTGCATATGCATGCACACTGGCACACACACACAATCCCTTGACCCACACTCCTTAACCACATGCCAGAGAAAGAAGTAAAACCATGATAAAGCACAGAAAACACACAATCCTTGTAGTGGAAAAGCACTTTGAAAATGGAGAAAGGTGTGTTATCTAGCTACTGTGATTGTCTCCAAAACCCCAGACACAACTGCCAAAACAACAGGCAGTGTGAAGAGATTGATATGGCACAGCAGTGATAACGGCTACTTCTCTTGTCCTTTATCAGAGTAGGACCTCAGTGAAATGGAAATAAAGGGCTTACAAAAGCTCTCTGATGTAATACTGCCTTATCTGTCGTAAAGAGTATGCTGCTGGGATTTTATATACTAATTGTCCTTGACAGTTTTAACACTTATGGTTGTGCTGCGTGGACAAATGTGACTCGTTTCAGGAAACTAGGTGCATGTCGCGCGTCACTACTTCACAGGAGAGGCATTTGAACAAAAACCTAGTTTTTTATCAAAATGCGTTTTTTGGCAGTAATGCCATCTGGAACATGTAAAATGTATTTGCCTTAATACCAAACTTGTATGACATCTGTAAATACGAATACATTGTTTAATTACGAGCCTAGTTGGTTTAGGAATGGAAGAAGGCAGGGAACTTCCTGTTAGCCATGATTGGCTGAGATAATGGACTGGACATGCCGAGAGATGAGTTCGGGTTTGGTCTGCCATGTAGCATGCTTCTGTCTATAATATGAGCTGCACAGTATGTGTAGATAATCCTTTCTAACGTGGCTTTTTTGAAAGATATCACGAAGAACTGTGATAATGTTGCTCTCCACTCTCCACTTCAAGTTTTGAAATCAGTGGAATTCCCGGTGGAGAAGGATAGCTAAGGACATTTAGAAAATTCAGGCATTTGATTGCAAATATACAGATGAAGTCAAAAAAAGAACACACAAAGGCTGTTGTATAAAACATTTGTCTCTGAATTGCATCTTCAAACCATGGCATCCATGGCATCCGTAACAGAGGGAGAAGCGTTCATACATGTATACAGGTAAGAGAGTCTAGCCAGCAACATTTTCAGATATTATACGTTTCTAATTTTGGCAGAAAATAATTTTCATTGCAAGTTAAAGCGTACTGTTAGCAAGCTAGCTAATGTTATGTGTATGCTCTCTGTCGTAATATAATTTGTATCTCAGATCCATTTGCTTTGCTAGTTATAGCCTAATGTTAGCTAGCTATTTAACATTGAACCTAGTTAGTTAGCTTTAGCGTTATGAGTTGGGATTATAGTTTATTGTTTAGCTAGCTAGCTACCTACATGTCTAAACAACATATTTGATTTGATATGCAGTGGTGTGTGTTTACCAGAGACAGGAATGTGAAGAACAATATGACCTGCACCAAAGTCAAATTAGGATATGACGTTAGGCCAACGAGGCAGTGTCCAAGTTCTACATTTCTCCAGTAGAATGCCCTGCTTTTATTTCATCATACTCACAGCCGTAAGCTGTTTTCTGTAATTAGCTCGCCATTAACTTGAAAATAATGATCTTGTTGTGAGTATTTTTCAGTAATAATGAATACAAATTAGCTAAAGTTAAGATGATGTTAGCTTTATGATATTATCATTATTTGAACTGGCTAGCCAGTTAACGTCATGTTAGCTAGCTAGCTAACAAGCTAGAAACTAACCAAAACATTGTTTAGAAAGTTGCTTGGTTTGCTAGATTGACCTATACTAAATACATTTTTAAATGGATGAAATCGTCGGTTGTTTTGTACACTCCCGTAATCAATCTGTTTAGCACATGGCATCACATGTGAAGAGATGGGTGGGGCTAAGGCTTAAGATGGTGTGAATAATGCTGAATGGGTGTAGACAAAGAAAAACGCTCCAGTAGGTGTACCAAAACATTCAAGGGCCAGTATCTCAAAAGTGGCCTAACAACTTTATCAACTTTCAAAGCAGAATTACTTTTCCATTGTTGATCAACTGTAGTGTATGATTTCTAGCTCTGAGTCTCTACTTTTATCCAATGTAAAAAAAAAACATTTCAAATGTTGCTACATAAGACCGAATCGAGCCGGTCGGTCACAAATAGAGAGATACAACTATTCAGTAGGATGAATGTATAGTGAGTAAGTTTTGTGATTATGAAGTGTCTAATGTCTAAATTTAACCCAAGATGAATGACAAAATATGGTTCACAGTTTTGTAACCGCTAGGCTACACATGTACCGTAAGTATGACATTTATCTCAAACTTCTCAATGTCACTATCCTCTGAGAAAATAAAAGAGAAACTCTTCACACCTCTCAACTTTAGATGCTTACCTAAATAAAATAGTTTGAGGCAAAGCCATGTAAGCGGATGCTTAATGCGCCCTCCAAGATTTGATTAGCAATGGTGAATCCACGCTGTTGTTAGAAATAATCACGCCATGACTAAGGAGAATCCAATTTTAGTCGATAATAATGATCACAATTTCAGAGTGCAATTCAAGTCCGAAACAGACCTGAGCTTCCCTCCAGAGACTTATCTGCCATTGTAATTGAATTTGCCTCTTGACACTGTGCACTGATGCTAGGTGTTACTACACACTCTTTAGACGCTAAATATTATGGATTATACTAACTCTCCCTGTGGCTGAATGGTAGTTTTAGGGTTGACAGTGAGGAGTCAAACGAAGATGTTTGCACACCTTTTTGTGAGCAGGACTGTCTGAAGCGTTTCAAATGGAGACGTTGACTCACAGTTTTAGATCTTTTAGAAATGACTTTGATAATGGCTTTGATATTTTTCAGAGGGAAAAATACAGCGATCCAGGGGATCCAATCATCCTGGTACTGGTGAGAGACACCATCTCTACCACTTTTTTTTAGTCAGTTGGAGTTACCAGCAATGTGAGGTAAGGAAGAAATTAACCACAAACACAAATTCCACGTCAGTAGCACTAGGATAAACAAACCCTTTACAAATCCAACGGGGTGAAATGTTTTTAAAAAATGGATTTCTACAGACCAGCAAAACCGATCAAACGATCAAAAACAATACTTGTCATGTTTTGTCATTTATTATCTTGTCTTGTCCCTGTGCTTCCCATTCTATTCGTTTCCCTCTGCTGGTCTTATTAGGTTCTTTCCCTCTTTCTATCCCTCTCTCTCCCCCTCCCTCTCTCACTCTCTCGCTCTCTCTTCTCTCTATCGTTCCGTTCCTGCTCCCAGCTGTTCCTATTCCCCTAATCAATCATTTAGTCTTCCCACACCTGTTCCCGATCCTTTCCCCTGATTAGAGTCCCTATTTCTTCCTTTGTGTTCCGTTCCTGTCCTGTCGGTTCCTTGTCTAGAATTCACCGTGCTGTGTTTGTGTATCGCCCTGTCGTGTCGTGTTTTCCTCAGATGCTGCGTGGTGAGCAGGTGTCTGAGTCTGTCTGGTTCAAGTGCCTTCCCGAGGCAACCTGCTGTTCACCTGCTGTTCAAGATCGAGTCTCCAGTTTGTCCTCGTCATTTCGAGTGAAAGTTGTGTTTTTTGTTTGTATTTACTTTACTGGATTAAAGACTCTGTTTTCGCCAAGTCGCTTTTGGGTCCTCTTTCACCTGCATGGCAGAAGGAACCGACCAAGGAATGGACCCAGCGACTTCAGACGCTCGTTACACTGCCGTCGAGATCCAAGGAGCCATGCTCGGCAGACACGAGCAGGAATTGTCTGCTGCTCGCCATGCCGTGGAGAACCTGGCCGCTCAGGTTTCCGACCTCTCTGGACAGTTCCAGAGTCTACGTCTCGTGCCACCTGTTACTTCCTGGCCTGCCGAGCCTCCAGAACCTAGGGTTAATAACCCACCTTGCTACTCCGGGCAGCCCACTGAGTGCCGCTCCTTTCTCACGCAGTGTGAGATTGTGTTCTCTCTCCAACCCAACACATACTCTAGAGAGAGCTCGGGTTGCTTACGTCATTTCACTCCTTACTGGCCGGGCTCGAGAATGGGGCACAGCTATCTGGGAGGCAAGGGCTGATTGCTCTAACAAGTTCCAGAACTTTAAAGAGGAGATGATTCGGGTTTTTGACCGTTCAGTTTTTGGTAGGGAGGCTTCTAGGGCCCTGGCTTCCTTATGCCAAGGTGAACGGTCCATAACGGATTATTCTATTGAGTTTCGCACTCTTGCTGCCTCTAGTGAGTGGAACGAGCCGGCGCTGCTCGCTCGTTTTCTGGAGGGACTCCACGCAGTGGTTAAGGATGAGATTCTCTCCCGGGAGGTTCCTTCAGATGTGGACTCTTTGATTGCTCTCGCCATCCGCATAGAACGACGGGTAGATCTTCGTCACCGGGCTCGTGGAAGAGAGCTCGCATCAACGGTGTTTCCCTGCTCCGCATCGCAACCATCTCCCTTCTCTGGCTCAGAGTCTGAGCCCATGCAGCTGGGAGGGATTCGCATCTCGACTAAGGAGAGGGAACGGAGGATCACCAACCGCCTGTGCCTCTATTGCGGAGTTGCTGGACATTTTGTTAATTCATGTCCAGTAAAAGCCAGAGCTCATCTGTAAGCGGAGGGCTACAGGTGAGCGCAACTACTCAAGTCTCTCCATCAAAATCCTGTACTACTTTGTCGGTCCATCTACGCTGGACCGGTTCGGGTGCTACATGTAGTGCCTTGATAGACTCTGGGGCTGAGGGTTGTTTCATGGACGAAGCATGGGTTCGGAAACATGACATTCCTTTCAGAGAGTTAGAGAAGCCTACGCCCATGTTCGCCTTAGATGGTAGTCATCTTCCCAGTATCAGATTTGAGACACTACCTTTAACCCTCACAGTATCTGGTAACCACAGTGAGACTATTTCTTTTTTGATTTTTCATTCACCGTTTACACCTGTTGTTTTGGGTCATCCCTGGCTAGTATGTCATAATCCTTCTATTAATTGGTCTAGTAATTCTATCCTATCCTGGAACGTTTCTTGTCATGTGAAGTGTTTAATGTCTGCCATCCCTCCCGTTTCTTCTGTCCCTACTTCTCAGGAGGAACCTGGCGATTTGACAGGAGTGCCGGAGGAATATCATGATCTGCGCACGGTCTTCAGTCGGTCCCGAGCCAACTCCCTTCCTCCTCACCGGTCGTATGATTGTAGTATTGATCTCCTTCCGGGGACCACTCCTCCTCGGGGTAGACTATACTCTCTGTCGGCTCCCGAACGTAAGGCTCTCGAGGATTATTTGTCTGTGTCTCTTGACGCCGGTACCATAGTGCCTTCTTCCTCTCCGGCCGGGGCGGGGTTCTTTTTGTTAAGAAGAAGGACGGTACTCTGCGCCCCTGCGTGGATTATCGAGGGCTGAATGACATAACGGTTAAGAATCGTTATCCGCTTCCCCTTATGTCATCAGCCTTCGAGATTCTGCAGGGAGCCAGGTGCTTTACTAAGTTGGACCTTCGTAACGCTTACCATCTCGTGCGCATCAGAGAGGGGGACGAGTGGAAAACGGCGTTTAACACTCCGTTAGGGCATTTTGAGTACCGGGTTCTGCCGTTTGGTCTCGCCAATGCGCCAGCTGTTTTTCAGGCATTAGTTAATGATGTTCTGAGAGACATGCTGAACATCTTTGTTTTTGTCTATCTTGACGATATCCTGATTTTTTCTCCGTCACTCGAGATTCATGTTCAGCACGTTCGACGTGTTCTACAGCGCCTTTTAGAGAATTGTCTCTACGTAAAGTCTGAGAAGTGCTCTTTTCATGTCTCCTCCGTTACTTTTCTCGGTTCCGTTATTTCCGCTGAAGGCATTCAGATGGATTCCGCTAAGGTCCAAGCTGTCAGTGATTGGCCCGTTCCAAGGTCACGTGTCGAGTTGCAGCGCTTTTTAGGTTTCGCTAATTTCTATCGGCGTTTCATTCGTAATTTCGGTCAAGTTGCTGCCCCTCTCACAGCTCTTACTTCTGTCAAGACGTGTTTTAAGTGGTCCGGTTCCGCCCAGGGAGCTTTTGATCTTCTAAAAGAACGTTTTACGTCCGCTCCTATCCTCGTTACTCCTGACGTCACTAGACAATTCATTGTCGAGGTTGACGCTTCAGAGGTAGGCGTGGGAGCCATTCTATCCCAGCGCTTCCAGTCTGACGATAAGGTTCATCCTTGCGCTTATTTTTCTCATCGCCTGTCGCCATCTGAGCGCAACTATGATGTGGGTAACCGTGAACTGCTCGCCATCCGCTTAGCCCTAGGCGAATGGCGACAGTGGTTGGAGGGGGCGACCGTTCCTTTTGTCGTTTGGACAGACCATAAGAACCTTGAGTACATCCGTTCTGCCAAACGACTTAATGCCCGTCAAGCTCGTTGGGCGTTGTTTTTCGCTCGTTTCGAGTTTGTGATTTCTTACCGTCCGGGTAGCAAGAACACCAAGCCTGATGCCTTATCCCGTCTGTTTAGTTCTTCTGTGGCTTCTACTGATCCCGAGGGGATTCTTCCTTATGGGCGTGTTGTCGGGTTAACAGTCTGGGGAATTGAAAGACAGGTTAAGCAAGCACTCACGCACACTGCGTCGCCGCGCTTGTCCTAGTAACCTCCTTTTCGTTCCTGTTTCCACTCGTCTGGCTGTTCTTCAGTGGGCTCACTCTGCCAAGTTAGCTGGTCATCCCGGTGTTCGAGGCACTCTTGCGTCTATTCGCCAGCGCTTTTGGTGGCCGACTCAGGAGCGTGACACGCGCCGTTTCGTGGCTGCTTGTTCGGACTGCGCGCAGACTAAGTCGGGTAACTCTCCTCCTGCCGGTCGTCTCAGACCGCTCCCCATTCCTTCTCGACCATGGTCTCACATCGCCCTAGACTTCATTACCGGTCTGCCTTTGTCTGCGGGGAAGACTGTGATTCTTACGGTTGTCGATAGGTTCTCTAAGGCGGCACATTTCATTCCCCTCGCTAAACTTCCTTCCGCTAAGGAGACGGCACAAATCATTATCGAGAATGTATTCAGAATTCATGGCCTCCCGTTAGACGCCGTTTCAGACAGAGGCCCGCAATTCACGTCACAGTTTTGGAGGGAGTTCTGTCGTTTGATTGGTGCGTCCGTCAGTCTCTCTTCCGGGTTTCATCCCCAGTCTAACGGTCAAGCAGAGAGGGCCAATCAGACGATTGGTCGCATACTACGCAGCCTTTCTTTCAGAAACCCTGCGTCTTGGGCAGAACAGCTCCCCTGGGCAGAATACGCTCACAATTCGCTTCCTTCGTCTGCTACCGGGTTATCTCCGTTTCAGAGTAGTCTGGGTTACCAGCCTCCTCTGTTCTCATCCCAGCTTGCCGAGTCCAGCGTTCCCTCCGCTCAAGCGTTTGTCCAACGTTGTGAGCGCACCTGGAGGAGGGTGAGGTCTGCACTTTGCCGTTACAGGGCACAGACTGTGAGAGCCGCCAATAAACGCAGGATTAAGAGTCCAAGGTATTGTTGCGGCCAGAGAGTGTGGCTTTCCACTCGCAACCTTCCTCTTACGACAGCTTCTCGTAAGTTGACTCCGCGGTTCATTGGTCCGTTCCGTGTCTCCCAGGTCGTCAATCCTGTCGCTGTGCGACTGCTTCTTCCGCGACATCTTCGTCGCGTCCATCCTGTCTTCCATGTCTCCTGTGTCAAGCCCTTTCTTCGCACCCCCGTTCGTCTTCCCTCCCCCCTCCCGTCCTTGTCGAGAGCGCACCTATTTACAAGGTACATAAGATCATGGACATGCGTTCTCGGGGACGGGGTCACCAATACTTAGTGGATTGGGAGGGTTACGGTCCTGAGGAGAGGAGTTGGGTTCCGTCTCGGGACGTGCTGGACCGTTCACTCATTGATGATTTCCTCCGTTGCCGCCAGGATTCCTCCTCGAGTGCGCCAGGAGGCGCTCGGTGAGTGGGGGGTACTGTCATGTTTTGTCATTTATTATCTTGTCTTGTCCCTGTGCTTCCCATTCTATTCGTTTCCCTCTGCTGGTCTTATTAGGTTCTTTCCCTCTTTCTATCCCTCTCTCTCCCCCTCCCTCTCTCACTCTCTCGCTCTCTCTTCTCTCTATCGTTCCGTTCCTGCTCCCAGCTGTTCCTATTCCCCTAATCAATCATTTAGTCTTCCCACACCTGTTCCCGATCCTTTCCCCTGATTAGAGTCCCTATTTCTTCCTTTGTGTTCCGTTCCTGTCCTGTCGGTTCCTTGTCTAGAATTCACCGTGCTGTGTTTGTGTATCGCCCTGTCGTGTCGTGTTTTCCTCAGATGCTGCGTGGTGAGCAGGTGTCTGAGTCTGTCTGGTTCAAGTGCCTTCCCGAGGCAACCTGCTGTTCACCTGCTGTTCAAGATCGAGTCTCCAGTTTGTCCTCGTCATTTCGAGTGAAAGTTGTGTTTTTTGTTTGTATTTACTTTACTGGATTAAAGACTCTGTTTTCGCCAAGTCGCTTTTGGGTCCTCTTTCACCTGCATGACAATACTTCTCACAGAATAGTTCAATCATAAGAAACACAATGCTCTACTTGAGCTGTGTGCCCTCAAGCAGACTCCAGCTTGCCAGTTGAACACAACTGTAACTTATAGCAGAGAAAACTGAACCCAGGTTGAACTGTTGGCTGTGTTTTGGTTTGCTGCCTGCATGAATTAGTTGTTACGGAAATAGATAAGACATCATTCATTCATATTGTATGCATTATCCTGTCGTTACAGTAACTACTGTTTATATTGGGCTACAGTAGACTAAAAAGAGATCAAACAAAGCCATTCACCCTACATCTCCCAGCTCTGCTCTGACTGTTCTCAGTTGTCCAGAACACTCCATCTCTACTTCATGTCACAAACACATGCTGCATTATCTAGCCGCTTGGTGACATCTGGGCACAACTCCCCTCTGAACTGGCTGTGTTTAGTGCTGGAGGGAAGCCTGGTCTATGAATCAGAGTAAATACAGGCAGTGATGGCTCTGTGGCAAGCAGACCAACCACAGGACAATGTACAACAGCCAACACGCCCAGGGCCTGCATGGCTGCCCAGGGACAGTTACCACAGTTGATTTCGATCTATTATCCACCTCATGCTCTTTCACAGGTTGACACCCTCTGCCACATACCATCTCCTATTTTCTCTCTTTTCCTGGTACATCTCTATCTTCACCTTTTCATTCTCCTTTCTTTTCCCATTTCTTGGAATGGATCCCTCTATCAAGAACTGTGACTTGGAGCATGAGCAAGCGAAATGGTGAGAATGAATCGTTTCACCAAGGCAATTAAGACACACTGAACAAAACCACTGATGCTCTATGGACATCATTGCCTTCCCCAAAAAATCCGAAAAGGAATTCCTTGGTACATATTGAACTGTATCATTTAGCCATCTCCCGATGCTGAATGATGTCCAGAATTACTATGTGTGTCCGTGTGCAAACACACATGGATCTGGAGACTATTTTGACACCTTAATTAGCTTGCGCTCTGTGGGTGACAGTTTGTTTTAACGAGGCGGGAGAGCTGCAAGCACACTTCACATGGGGAGAGATGAAAGGGTGTTGTTGACACAGACAGAAAATGAGTGAGATATCCCAGAGCACGGGGGTTCTTGAAGCTACGGCACCCAAAGAGGCAGTGTAAGCCACAGAGCTGAAAATACTGACAGAAAAGCAAATCTCCAAGATTCGATCCAGCAACCTTTCGGTTACTGCCCAACGCTCCTACCCGCCAGGCTACAAGGTAAAAATCGGTTATTCTGCCACTGAGCAAGGCAGTTAATCCACTGTTCCCCGTTGTGTAAAATGCGGAAGACACGTTTCAGTTGAATGCATTCAGTTGTAAACCTGACTAGGTATCCCCCCTTTCCTCTCTTATAGTGGAGTATTTTAGCCACACAACCTGGAAGCTGAAAAGCATGAATCTGTGATGCAATGAAATACAGTTGAATTCAGAAGTTTACATACACTTAGGTTGGTTTCAACCACTCCACAAATTTCTTGTTAACAAACTATAGCTTTGGCAAGTCGGTTAGGACATCTACTTTGTGCATGACACAGGTAATTTTTCCAATAATTGTTTACAGACAGATTATTTCACTTATAATTCACTGTATCACAATTCCAGTGGGTCAGAAGTTTACATACACTAAGTTGACTGTGCCTTTAAACAGCTTTAAAATTCCAGAAAATTATGTCATGGCTTTAGAAGCTTCTGACAGGCTAATTGACATAATTTGAGTCAATTGGAGGTGTACCTGTGGATGTATTTCAAGGCCTACCTTCAAACTCTTTGCTTGACACCATGGGAAAATCAAAAGAAGTCAGCCATGACTCAGAAAAGATTTGTAGACCTCCACAAGTCTGGTTCATCCTTGGGAGCAATTTCCAAATGCCTGAAGGTACCATGTTCATCTGTACAAACAATAGTACACAAGTACAAACACCATGGGACCACGCAGCCGTCATATCGCTCAGGAAGGAGACGCGTTCTGTCTCCTAGAGATGAACGTACTTTGGTGCAAAAAGTGCATATCAATTCCAGAACAACAGCAAAGGATCTTGTGAAGATGTTGGAGGAAACAGGTACAAAAGTATCTATATCCACAGTAAAACGAGTCCTATATCGACATAACCTGAAAGGCCCCTCAGCAAGGACGAAGCCACTGCTCCAAAATGGCCATAAAAAAAGCCAGACTACGGTTTGCAACTGCACATGGGGACAAAGCTCGTACTTTTTGGAGAAATGTCCTCTGGTCTGATTAAACAAAAATAGAACTGTTTGGCCATAATGACCATCGTTATTTTTTAAGGGAAAAGGGGCTTGCAAGCCAAAGAACACCATCCCAACCGTGATTCACGGTGGTGGCAGCATCATGTTGTGGGGGTGCTTTGCTGCAGGAGGGACTGGTGCACTTCACAAAATAGATGGCATCATGAGGTAGGAAAATTATGTGGACATGTTGAAGCAACATCTCAAGACATCAGTCAGGAAGTTAAAGCTTGGTCGCAAATGGGTCTTCCAAATGGACAATGACCCCACGCATACTTCCAAAGTCGTGGCAAAATGGCTTAAGGACAATAAAGTCAAGGTATTGGAGTGGCCATCACAAAGCCCTGACCTCAACCCTATATAACATTTGTGGGCAGAACTGAAAAAGCGTGTGCGAGCAAGGAGGCCGACAAACCTGACTCAGTTACACCAGCTCTGCCAGAAGGAATGGGCCAAAATTCACACCAACTTATTGTGGGAATCTTGTGGAAGGCTACCCGAAACGTTTGACCCAAGTTTTTTTTTTAAATGTAAAGGCAACGCTACCAAATACTAATTGAGTGTATGTAAACTTCTGACCCACTGGGAATGCGATGAAATAAATAAAAGCTGAAATAAATCATTATCTCTACTATTATTCTGACATTTCACATTCTTAAAATAAAGTGGTGATCCTGTCTGACCTAAGACAGGGAATTTCTACTCGGATTAAATGTCAGGAATTGTGAATAACTGAGTTTAAATGTATTTGGGTAAGTTGTATGTAAACTTCCGACTTCAACTGTATATAATACTTTACTGTGCAAGTGAAATACAGCAGGTACTCTTGTATTGAAGACTAGACTTTTCCAAAAATTCAATACATTTGACATAGCTGGTCAAATAGGGCAACAGTATTACGTTTATAAACTGGTTTAGATGTGCTCAAGGCAATGAGCTGGAATATAGCACTTATGTCTACAAATATGTCCAAATAGAGTCTAGTATCACCGGAATGATGTGGTGACAGTTTAGAGTAAACAACCATCAATTCTCTTTTCATCTCTGTCTCTTTGCCAACTCTCTGTCTGTCCCAAAATGTCTTGAGTTGCAGATTCATTATTAATGCGCCATTCAATTGCTAGGCTCGTGTTTTCCACAAATTGCAAAGTCATTTTGGAAGGATTGATCATGAGGTTGGTTGATTTCAATGCATAACAAATAGATGCTTAATTATTTCTGCCCCGAGGCCAGATGTTCTCACTTGCAATCTCCCTTTGTTTCTATTGATCCTGAAATGACTCCCATACCAAGAAACACATCAACATTAGCTCTGAAAATCTGAATTGTCTCAGCATTTGCAGCAGCACTGCGTCCCCCATCAGTCCCAGACAGAAGGCGTATAAGTCAATGTAGCATTTGCTAAAGCAGAGATGCAGAGTGCTTTTACTGCTGCCATGGTGTGTACCATAATAAAAAAGTTTGATCGCACCATTCAAGAGGCAGAGTAAACAATTTCTTTACAAAGCCTCTCTCTGGCTGACAGAGAGCTGACACATAGCGTTACATTTTACTGACAGACTCAACACCAGTCATTAATCTTCCTGGGTGACAGAAGCAATTCAAAGGTATTTTGATGTTCTGGGTTAGGAGTGGGAAACATTTCCTTGTAGCCTTATTCTGTCACAACAGGAGCAGCCCAAGCTGCTCTTAAAAGCAAACTAAACACATTTGACATCTCGCACAAACTAGAGAGAATAAAAGATGTAAAGGGAGATCTTCATAAAGTCTGACTGTACACATGAGCCTGCCTCCTCCAACCCAAGACACATGATTGCCCCCCAAAAAATGTATTGACGGAAGCCTTGAGAAATGTAAAGGAAGTCACTAAAGGAATATATATACGATCGCAAGCAGACTTCTGAAAACTATGTGAGAGGCATTCATTATTCTGTTTTTCCATAATCATCTCCCTTTTCCGAACTGAATTGTCATGTAGCTAATGATCAGAGCATAGCCGTGAAAGACTATATACTTCTTCAAATCTCTTCAACTATTCATCTCGCTCTCTTTCTCCTCCTCTCTTTCCCTCTCTATCTATCTATCTATCTATCTATCTATCTATCTATCTATCTATCTATCTATCTATCTATCTATCTATCTATCTATCTATCTATCTATCTATCTATCTATCTATCTATCTCTCTCTCTCTCTCTCTCTCTCTCTCTCTCTCTCTCTCTCTCTCTCTCTCTCTCTCTCTCTCTCTCTCTCTCTCTCTCTCTCTCTCTCTCTCTCTCTCTCTCTCTCTCTCTCTCTCTCTCTCTCTCTCTCTCTCTCTCTCTCTCTCTATTTCTCCCTCTCTGTATGAACAGAAGGAACATGGAGGTTGGTCAGTGACCGTACTGCTCCTGCCCTTCAGTGGGAATATTTAGTGAGAGTGGAGAGTAGGAGTCGATCCCCCCGGGTAAACCAGGGATTCTCATGCTCAGATCAATAGCGGATCAATGTTCAGGGAAACATTACCCAGTGAGGACAGGCAGGAAACATCACCATGGTGATTTTACACTCAGAGTCAGAGCTGCTAGGCTAATTGATGATCTTAATGATCTCAATCCACTCTCAAACCAGTATCATAGCAGACATACAACAGTGTGAAACATTAAAATGGCACACATACTAAGGAATCTCTCTTTGCAATTGGTGCATGTGAGTAGTGGTCCATGGTGGAGGGTCTAGTTTAAGAGAGCATGGCTCAACACTTCCATTCTCTATGCCCTGTTTAGCTGTGTCCTCCTGTGGTGATAGTGAAGGTCACCTCCTATCATCTGCATAATGACCAATGTAAAGGGTCCATACTGTATATGCTAAAGCTATTGCTCAGAGGAGATGGGATGCTTTCCCCTTCTGAAGCACCTTCAACCTAGTCATTGGCTGAGCAGGTGGAGGGACATGCAGAAACGCACATACGCATATGGTACAGTGAACCTAAACTGTCAACTTAAAGTGACCATTTTTCCCAGATCAACACATTCTGTTGAACAAACCAATTAAAAGTTCAGGGATTTCTATTTTTGAGGGATGAAGTATTCAAGGACTTTGAGTGGTTGAAGGACTTTACCAATCAGGCGTAAATGTAATATGCCGACTAATCTAAGTGTCCCTGAGAGAGACGGGAGACGGGAGTGGGAGGCTGACAGAGTGCTGCTTCACTGTCAGATAGATGTGATCCTGACAGACATGCCCATTCTGGGACTGTGTGATGGGGGAATGACTGGCTTTACCCATAGATACAGGGATCAGTCAAGAACAATACACCAAGGTCTACAGGACAATGAGTGATGAGACTAGAGAGGGTGTGAAAAGAGGAGAATGGATTGCTTAAAGTACATGAGACAGAAGTCTGTTTCTCCAGTGTATCATCAGGCTTGGCATAATGTGAAAGCTAAACGGTAGCTAAGTAAACAAACTCAAAAATGACTGTTTCAACTAAACAGCTTATGAGGGTTCCACGTCTGTATCCTCCACAAAGTAATAGTGTGGGAAAGGGCTACATAGGGGCAGTGGAGATCTGAGACAGAGAGAGCTAAGCGATGAAGGAAATGTCAAGCCTCGGAGACCTCATTTAAAATATCTAGGATTGCTATTCCACAGCAATAGCCTGGATCTATTTTTTAGGATGCGGCAGACAGTCAACCTGACAACAGCAGATTTGAAATCCTGACCTGAATAAGACTGCAGAATAGCAAAGCAATTAAGGATTGTTTTTGTACCTCTTAAAAAACTCTAATCCAGGCAGTATTTTGTTTGATTGGATTCGTCTTGGCTGTGCTCTGCTTAGAGACTTTCTGGCACTGACTGCATTTGAATGGCAGAGAGAAAATCACTGATTGTCTCACCATAGACTGGTTGCAAGAACTTTGGATTGGGTGCGAAACACCACATAGCTGGGGTAGGTTAGAATGAGGCAAAGAAAAATAGAATGCTTCACTAGAAGAACTCTTCTTCAGCCACAGACAGACAGATTGTTAAAGAGAGTTGGTTAAGGTGAGAACAAAAAAAATCGATTGAGGCAATCAGAGAAATTGTAGAGCAGCTCTGCAGCGTAATACCTGAATTTCTGTCTCACTCTATCTGATCCTACTGAGGGAATCTTTTAACAATTCCTTTCAACCCTCTCAGCCAAAGGAAATGTTATGTTGGGCGACATTCTGATTGGAAGAAACCTCTGCTTAGCACTGACATCCTGTACAGTTCATTGTGTACATTCCATGTCTTTCTTTTTTTACGTCAAGACAAAGAGTGAAAAATCACAGGGATTTCTCCCCCGTACGGCATCAGAGCAGAGAGAGAGAGAGCGAGAGAGAGAGAGAGAAGGGGAACTAATCAGGCAGAACGGGACAGGCTCCAGGGAAGCTGCTGATTGGCACCAATCCTCTAATATCCAGCTCTTAATTTCCTTATTATTCTAGAGAGGCACTAGACAACAACAAAAAATCTATAGTGGCCTTCCTCTTGTCTGAAGTTACATTGTTGCCATCACAAGACGGCTCTACGCGACAGGCTTTCTCATCCCCTCCTTAGGAGGTCTTGAAGATGGATTGAATGCATAGTGAACTCATTTAAATGACTGGGCTGGCCAGGCTGTTGTAGCTAGGGACCTGGATCATTATGAGTCAGAATGAGCAATGATCTGAGGCAGAGTAATATACAGTGCATTCGGGAAGTATTCGGTCCCCTTCACTTTAACCACATTTTGTTACGTTACAGTCTCATTCTAAAATGGATTAAATACATGTACCTCATCAATCTACACACAGCACCCCATTGTGACAAAGTGAAAAGGTTTTTAGAAATGTTTGCAAATGTATTAAGAACAATAAACAGAAATATATTATTTACATAAGTATTCAGACCCTTTGCTATGAGACTCAAATTGAACTCAGATGCATCCTGTTTCCATTGATCATCCTTGAGATGTTTCTACAACTTGATTGGAGTCCACCTGTGGTAAATTCAAATGATTGGACATGATTTGGAAAGGCACACACCTGTCTATATAAGATCCCAAACTTGACAGTGCATGTCAGAGCAAAACCAAGCCATGAGGTCAAAAGAATTATCCGTAAAGCTCAGAGACAGGATTGTGCCGACGCACAGATCATGGGAAGGGTACCAAAATATTTCTGCAGCATTGAAAGTCTCTAAGAACACAGTGGCCTCCATCATTCTTATTTGGAAGAAGTTTGGAACCACTAAGAGTCAAATGTGGGAGAAGGTCCTTGGTCAGGGAGGGGACCAAGACCCCGACCAAGTACCCGATGGTCCCTCTGACAGAGCTCCAGAGTTCCTCTGTGGAGATGGGAGAACCTTTCAGAAGGAAAACCATCTCTGCAGTCCTCCACCAATCAGGCCTTTATGGTAGAGTGGCCAGACAGAAGCCACTCCTAAATAAATGGCACATGACAGTCCGCTTGGAGTTTGCAAAAGGCACCTAAAGATTTTCAGACCATGATAAACAAGATTCTCTGGTCTGATGAAACCAAGATAGAACTCTTTGGCCTGAATGCCAAGCATCACGTCTGGAGGAAACCTGGCACCATCCCTACAGTGAAGCATGGTGGTGGCAGCATCATGTTGTGGCAATTTTTGTCAGCTGCATGGACTGGGAGACTAATCAGGCTCCAGGCAAGCTCTGATTGGCACCAATCACCTAATATCCAGCTCTTAATTTCCTTATTATTCTAGAGAGGCACTAGACAACAACAAAACATCTATAGTGACCTTCCTCTTGTCTGAAGTTACATTGTTGCCATCACAAGACGGCTCTACGCGACAGGCTTTCTCATCCCCTCCTTAGGAGGTCTTGAAGATGGATTGAATGCATAGTGAACTCATTTAAATGACTGGGCTGGCCAGGCTGTTGTAGCTAGGGACCTGGATCATTATGAGTCAGAATGAGCAATGGTCTGAGGCAGAGTAATATACAGTGCATTCGGGAAGTATTCGGTCCCCTTCACTTTAACCACATTTTGTTACGTTACAGTCTCATTCTAAATGGATTAAATACATGTTTTTCCTCATCAATCTACACACAACACCCCATTGTGACAAAGTGAAAACAGGTTTTTAGAAATGTTTGCAAATGTGTTAAAAACAAAAAACAGAAATACCTCATTTACATAAGTATTCAGACCCCGTGCTATGAGACTCAAAATTGAACTCAGATGCATCCTGTTTCCATTGATCATCCTTTAGATGTTTCTACAACTTGATTGGAGTCCACCTTTGGCAAATTAAATTCATTGGACATGATTTGGAAAGGCACACACCTGTCTATATAAGATCCCACACTTGACAGGTCATGTCAGAGCAAAACCAAGCCATGAGGTCGGAGGAATTGTCCGTGAAGCTCCGAGACAGGATTGTGCCGACGCACAGATCATGGGAAGGGTACCAAAATATTTCTGCAGCATTGAAAGTCTCTAAGAACACAGTGGCCTCCATCATTCTTATTTGGAAGTTTGGAACCACTAAGAGTCAGATGTGGGAGAAGGTCCTTAGTCAGGGAGGGGACCAAGACCCCGACCAAGAACCCGATGGTCCCTCTGACAGAGCTCCAGAGTACCTCTGTGGAGATGGGAGAACCTTTCAGAAGGAAAACCATCTCTGCAGTCCTCCACCAATCAGGCCTTTATGGTAGAGTGGCCAGACGGAAGCCACTCCTAAATAAATGGCACATGACAGCCTGCTTGGAGTTTGCAAAAGGAACCTAAAGATTTTCAGACCATGATAAACAAGATTCTCTGGTCTGATGAAACCAAGATTGAACTCCTTGGCCTGAATGCCAAGCATCACATCTGGAGGAAACCTGGCACCATCCCTACGGTGAAGCATGGTGGTGGCAGCATCATGGTGTGGCAATGTTTGTCAGCTACACAGACTTTGAGACTAATCAGGATCGAGGGAAAGATGAACAGAGCAAAGTACAGAGAGATACTTTATTAAAACCTGCTCCAGAGTGCTCAGGACCTCAGACAGGACAACTGCCATAAGCACACAGCCAAGACAATGGTAGTAGTGGCTTCGGGACAAGTCTCTGAAAGTCCTTGTGTGGCCCACCCAGAGCCCGGAATTGAACCCGATCGAACATCTCTGGAGAGACCTGAAAATAACTGTGCAGTGACGCTCCCCAACCAACCTGAGAGAGCTTGAGGGAATCTGCAGAGAAGAATGGGAGAAACTCTCCAAATACATGTGTGCCAAGCTTGTAGTGTTATACCCAAGAAGATTCAAGGCTGTAATCGCTGCCAAAGGTGCTTCAACAAAGTACTGAGTAAAGGGTCTGAATCATCCTTGACAAAGGAGATGATTGTGGACTACAGGAAAAAGAGGACCGAGCACGCCCCCATTCTCATCGACAGGGCTGTACTGGAGCAGGTTGAGAGCTTCAAGTTCCTTGGTGTCCACATCATCAACCAACCAACATGGTCCAAGCACACCAAGACAGTCGTGAAGAGGGCATGACAAAACCTATTCCCCCTCAGGAGACTGAAAAGATTTGGCATGCGTCCTCAGATCAAAGGTTCTACAGCTGCACCATCGAGAGCACCATCGAGAGCATCCTGACTAGTATGGCAACTGCTCGGCGTAGGGCCCAGTACATCACTGGGGCCAAGCTTCCTGCCATTCAGGACCTCTATGCCAGGCGGTGTCTGAGGAAGGCATGTGACTAATACAATTTGATTTGAATACTTTGTAAATGTGATATTTCAATTTGTAATCTTTAATACATCATCATTATGGAGTATTGTGTGTAGATTGATGAGGGTGGAAAAAAACTATTAAAAACATTTTAGAATAAGGCTGTAACGTAACAAAATGTGGGAAAAGTGAAGGAGTCTGAATACATTCAGATTGCTCTGAATCGAGAGAGTTGTGCCAATGCGGTTTCTTTCTCAACATTTCGAGAGTGCCACTTTCTCCTTCATAGTCGTTTGCTTAGTGATAATTGACGCTTCCACGTTGTGCTGTTTGTTTCTGATGGTTTTCAAAGCTGATGAAGATGTCCAGTGAAAGCAGATATGCAATGTATTGGCACTACAACACTGTACAGACTTGTATTAACATTATTCCCAATGCTAAACCATAAAAATGTCTGTTCATTTTGGTGCTCTGTTTAATTTCTTTACAGCGGGTCATTTCATAGGGAATTGTTGGAGGTGCTCTATTATTGTTACATCACCAACATTTTGAGAATAAAGGTGCTAACATGGCAGCCATTCTAAAATCTGGCCCAACTCTCTCACTGGGCAAAAAACTGTCTGAATCAATGTTGTTTCCATGTAATTTTTACCAAAAAATGTAATGTGACGATGTTGAATCAATGTGGAAAACTGATTGGATTTGCAAAAAGTCGTCAACGTATTTTTTTTTCACCCAACTTTTAACTTAAATCCAATGACATGGTGGCATTTGTTTTTATTTCACATTGAATTGACGTTAGTTGACAACTAAATGTAAATAAGAAAAATAGAGGTTGAACTGACTGTAACGTCTGCAGCCCACTTTCCAGCTCCCTCTCCAGATCCCAATCACCAGAATTCAAATCACCTGTTCACACACCTGCATGTCATCATCTCACACTATCTACTTCAGTTCCTTTCACCCCACCACTGTGAGGTATTGTTTGTTTTGAGACACTTTTTTCGGAGCGCTGGTTTTTCCCGTCCGTCTCTCCTCCTGTGTATGATAGTTCTTGCCTGCCTTGCTCACAAAGCTTTTTGCCTATTCCCTGCCTGTACTGTTACCATTTTTAGACCTACCGCGTATGCCTGCCCCTGGACCCAGCTACATGTCTCCTCCTGTGTATGACCTTCTGCTTGCCCCTGGACCCAGCTACCTGTCTCCTCCTGTATATGACCTTCTGCCTGCCCCTGGACCCAGCTACCTGTCTCCTCCTGTATATGACCTTCTGCCTGCCCCTGGACCCAGCTACATGTCTCCTCCTGTGTATGACCTTCTGCCTGCCCCTGGACCCAGCTACCTGTCTCCTCCTGTGTATGACCTTCTGCCTGCCCCTGGACCCAGCTACCTGTCTCCTCCTGTGTATGACCTTCTGCCTGCCCCTGGACCCAGCTAACTGTCTCCTCCTGTGTATGACCTTCTGCCTGCCCCTGGACCCAGCTACCTGTCTCTTCCTGTGTATGACCTTCTGCCTGCCCCTGGACCCAGCTACCTGTCTCCTCCTGTGTATGACCTTCTGCCTGCCCCTGGACCCAGCTACCTGTCTCCTCCTGTGTATGACCTTCTGCCTGCCCCTGGACCCAGCTACCTGTCTCCTCCTGTGTATGACCTTCTGCCTGCCCCTGGACCCAGCTACCTGTCTCCTCCTGTGTATGACCTTCTGCCTGCCCCTGGACCCAGCTACCTGTCTCCTCCTGTGTATGACCTTCTGCCTGCCCCTGGACCCAGCTACCTGTCTCCTCCTGTGTATGACCTTCTGCCTGCCCCTGGACCCAGCTACCTGTCTCCTCCTGTGTATGACCTTCTGCCTGCCCCTGGACCCAGCTACCTGTCTCCTCCTGTGTATGACCTTCTGCCTGCCCCTGGACCCAGCTACCTGTCTCCTCCTGTGTATGACCTTCTGCCTGCCCCTGGACCCAGCTACCTGTCTCCTCCTATGGTCCCTTTTGTTAAACACCTGTTGTACTCTGCGCTTGAAAGCAGCTCTCTGTCTCCCTCGTGTTCATTACACTGACGTCTGCCAAGTGGGCTCTATACCGTGGGGTCCAAAATTATTGACACCATTCATAAAGATGAGCAATAATGACTGCATCAAATAAATCATTCAAATACTGAGCTATATTGTATGCTCAAAACTGTATTATATTTTTTATACTAACACAATTGCTCAGAGAAAGAGATGTTGTTGAACAAGTAATACTTAAAAGTAGTCAAAAGTTTACGATTTGGTCCCATATTCCTAGCATACAATGACTACAATGACCAAGCTTCTGACTCTACAGACTTGTTGGAGGCATTTGCAGTTTGTTTTGGTTGTGTTTCAGATTATTTTGTGCACTATTGAAATGAATGGTAAATAATGTATTGTGTCATTTTGGAGTTACTTTTATTGTTAAGAAGAATAGAGTATGTTTCTAAACACTTGTAATTTAATGTGGATGGTAACATGATTACGGACAATCAAGAATGAATCTTGAATAACGAAGAGTGAGAAAGTTAAGAGGGTCAAAGATCATAACCCCAAGACATGCTAACCCCCACTGTTATTGGTAAAGGTGAGATGTTAGTCTAATAACTTTTTAAACAACATCTATTTTATGATTTTATTCTATTTTATTAGAATACAATCATAAAATTTCATTATTTGAATTATATATTTTATACAGTCATCTTTATCAATGGTGTCAATACATTTTGGACCCCACTGTATATATGGCTGCCTATTGCTGGTGAGGATATGGTGCAGGTGGGACGGTGATATGGAAAGAATGAAGAAGAATGAAAGCAGGGAGAAGTGAAAAATAAGCGTAGTACTGCAAGTGGAAACTTTGATTGGCATGTCGGAGTCTATAAAATAATAGAAAACAAAACAATGAAAAGCACACACGGAAAGAAAAGTGGAATCTTTAACAAAGACAATCTCACATTCTCTTCCCTCAGACAGTAATTGCCTTTATAAAAGTAAAAGTGTTGGTTGAGGATCCGTGGCTTTGACATACCTTTATGTGAAAAGCAAGAATCCCCTTCAAAAGCTCCAGCAGGCAACAGCCTTAGAGTGGAAAGGATAACAGTTCATTGAGTTGAAACACCTGCCCTCCCCTTTCATCCCGACACCCTTCATCTGCCCTTTGGCGTCATTAAGTGGAACCAAAACTTTTATTTTAATTTATTATGGCTTCTATCCGTGTTCCAGCTCATCGAGCCGCCGTCCTTCAGACAGGCTTTGAACAAACTGTTGCTCAATGGCTCCAATAACCTCATCAGACACAACCTTTAGCTGGAGCGAAACCAAGGCAGAGGCACGGAGCACCAGCATTAGCATGACAGCTGTACAGGGTGTTAGAGTAATGTAGCTACTGTGATAGAGATGGACTAACCCGAAACAGACATGAACCCAAGAAGAGGGAGTCAAAAGTGAAACCCCTAGGAATCCTAAGAGATGACTGGTGTACCTCCACTGACTAAACAATAATTAATTGCAAAAATATGTAGCGTCCTGACAGCAAAGCAAAGCATGCAAATAAATGGGCTATGGGAAGCTCATCGTGGAAGTTTGCTGTCAGAAAACAGAAAGGGCGTTTGATCAATAAAATATACTTTTAATACTTTTATGCTTCGCTGACCTTTATTATTTGTCTGAAGTACTGAATAATGAGAACTGACAGAAAGCATCAGCTGTGCATTTTCCATTTTATAACAGGGTTGGGATCAATTCCCTTTCAAATGCAGTCAATTCATAATTGAAAACCAATGAAAACCCATGAAACCAATTGGAATTTCAGTGTACTTCCTGAATTGACTGGAATTGAAATGGAATTCACCCCAACCCTGTTATAAAATGGAAAATGCACAGGTGTCACTTTCTGTCAGTATCAAATAGCTCAATAAATTCCAATTAATCTAATATATATATATATATTTTTTTTTTTAAGTATGTACGGCCTGGTTCTGTGTACGGTGATAACTTTGATCTATCATAAATGTAACCCATATGCCATATGATTAGGGTTGCCAGAAATCCTGGTTGGAGGTTTCCTGATATCTTTCTTATTCCCTGCTGATTCCTGGATCCGCACACCGGGATTTCTGGAAAACCAGGTAATTTATTGCAACCCTACATATGATAGAGTATGTAAATTACAGTACATAAGACAGTGAGCTTCTTCTGCTGGGTTCACCTCTGGGGTCTGTGTCTTATTCTCTGTGATGAAAGCACGTACTGTACATTCTAATGACACATACAGTAAGTAGTATGTGCACGCACGCACACAAAGCGAGGAATGGGGAGAAGAGAGGATGGAGAGTACTGTGTGAATACAGATGGAGCATCGCCCTCTCATCTGACAGAAAGACCTCCTCTAGCTCCCTGACTAATTTCACTGTCTCCTCTCTTCTCCCTCTCTCCCTCTCCTCCACTGATCTCAATGGCTATGACCATTCAATTCAGGACAGATGAAAAGCAACAGACAGAACCAATCCCTTCTAAGAATAAATCTACTCCTCAAGCCAACTGACTAAACCTACCATTGACCAAGATTAGTGTAGCTGACTGCAGGTTCTATGGGTTTAGAGACAATATAACATTGACATTTTAATAATTTAGCAGACACTCTTATGCAGCCCATACATATGTATACTTTTTTTCCTTCTCACTGGTCCCCTGTGGGAATTGAACCCACGTCTGTGGCATTGCAAACACCGTGCTCTACCAACTGAGCCACACGGGACCAGACTACTAATTCAATCGTGGACTTGTCACAGAGAGCGTCAAGAGTAGAATCCTTTTCCAATTCCCAGGGAACTGATGACAGGCATCAATCTGCCTGTGTAATCAGCCCAGGGCCTAAGGCAGAGCAGGACAGCCAGGGGGAGCCAACAGAGTGATGGGGAATAAAGTACTGTCATTAGCTTCAATGGCTCCCGCTCTCTCCTGCTTCACTGAGGGAAGAGTTATCCAGATCAAATTTATGCTCTCTCATCCACCAAAATGAGGGCAATATGAACGCTACAAGCACTCTCCCTATACTCTTTACGCCTGTCGTAAGTGTGGCCAATGAAGCAGATAAGGAGAGGGGAGAAAGTAGGATAAGAGGTGGCGAGAGAGAGAAGGAGAGAGACAGTTTGGGATTGTTGCTATTCCCACAACATTAACTGTACATTTGCCATAAACATTATTCTTAGACAAAAGTGACACGAAGGAGGTGACAATCACACTAAGGACGGAAATAAACTGAAAGTAAACTGGATTTGTTTATTTTGTCCCATTGAACATGTTAGCCACACTCTGTAATAATCTAGGTAAATGGGAAAGACGACAAAGTACAATCTCTCGCCGTGTGTGTGTGTGTGTGTGTGTGTGTGTGTGTGTGTGTGTGTGTGTGTGTGTGTGTGTGTGTGTGTGTGTGTGTGTGTGTGTGTGTGTGTGTGTGTGTGTGTGTGTGTGTGTGTGTGTGTGTGTGTGTGTGTGTGTGTGTGTGTGTGTGTGTGTGTGTGTGTATGTGTGTGTGTGCATGTCAGCAACAGAGCCAGCCTGGGCTGCTCTGGCTGTGGGATAAATGGCCTTGTCTGGAGGGCAGCTCTTTGCCGGAGGCCCCCAGATGGGCTACTGGAGCAGATCAGATATGCTTCATGTGTCGCACTTCCCGCACATCTCTCATCAGCACTCTGACATCAGGGCCTGAATCACACCATCCAACTACCTCCCTCTATTGCCCTGTCTCACCATATCCCCCCCTCACTCACAGCACCCCCTCTCTCCTGGTTTGCTTATCTCTCCATCCCCCAGCTGGATCAGATGTAGCACAGTGTAGCGCCAGCTGCCCAGTAGAGTTCTCCTACAGTAGACAGACAGACAGCCCACTGGGCACAGACGTCAGTTCAACATCTAGTTTTCATTTCATTTGGTTGAGATGTCATCTAGCGTGAATTCAAAGTGAAATCAACAAAACATTTTACCACGTCATTTCGGTTAAAAGTTGGGTGAAAAAAATACAATGTCCTTACGTTGATGACTTTTCTTGCAAAATCAAGTCGTTCTCCACGTTGACTCAATGTCATCACATCAATTTTTGGGGTTGAAATGACATGGAAGCAACGTTGCCCAATGAGAGGAGAGGACAGAGACTGCCTCATAAAGCTCATTACACTTATTGTGACCATGCCTGTCTGGTTGGGCTGTTCACGCATATACAGCAATACCAGGCCAGCCATGACCAGCTTTTCAAATCAGATCAAATCAAATCATGTTATTTGTCACATGCGCCGAATACAACAGGTGTAGTAGACCTTACAGTGAAATGCTTACTTACAAGCCCTTAACCAACAATGCAGTTTTAAGAAGAACAAATAAAATAAATATAACAAATAATGAAGGAGCAACAATAAAATAACAGTAGCGAGGCTGTAGACAGGGGGTTCCTGTACAGAGTCAATGTGGAGGCTGTAGACAGGGGGTTCCTGTACAGAGTCAATGTGGAGGCTGTAGACAGGGGGTTCCTGTACAGAGTCAATGTGGAGGCTACATACAGGGGGTTCCTGTACAGAGTCAATGTGGAGGCTACATACAGGGGGTTCCTGTACAGAGTCAATGTGGAGGCTACATACAGGGGGTTCCTGTACAGAGTCAATGTGGAGGCTCCATACAGGGGGTTCCTGTACAGAGTCAATGTGGAGGCTACATACAGGGGGTTCCTGTACAGAGTCAATGTGGAGGCTACATACAGGGGGTTCCTGTACAGAGTCAATGTGGAGGCTACATACAGGAGGTTCCTGTACAGAGTCAATGTGGAGGCTACATACAGGGGGTTCCTGTACAGAGTCAATGTGGAGGCTATATACAGGGGGTTCCTGTACAGAGTCAATGTGGAGGCTACATACAGGGGGTTCCTGTACAGAGTCAATGTGGAGGCTATATACAGGGGGTTCCTGTACAGAGTCAATGTGGAGGCTATATACAGGGGGTTCCTGTACAGAGTCAATGTGGAGGCTATATACAGGGGGAGGCTTCCTGTACAGAGTCAATGTGGAGGCTACATACAGGGGGTTCCTGTACAGAGTCAATGTGGAGGCTATATACAGGGGGTTCCTGTACAGAGTCAATGTGGAGGCTACATACAGGGGGTTCCTGTACAGAGTCAATGTGGAGGCTGTAGATAGGGGGTTCCTGTACAGAGTCAATGTGGAGGCTGTAGATAGGGGGTTCCTGTACAGAGTCAATGTGGAGGCTGTAGACAGGGGGTTCCTGTACAGAGTCAATGTGGAGGCTACATACAGGGGGTTCCTGTACAGAGTCAATGTGGAGGCTACATACAGGGGGTTCCTGTACAGAGTCAATGTGGAGGCTATATACAGGGGGTTCCTGTACAGAGTCAATGTGGAGGCTACATACAGGGGGTTCCTGTACAGAATCAATGTGGAGGCTACATACAGGGGGTTCCTGTACAGAGTCACAGAGTGTGGAGGCTACATACAGGGGGTTCCTGTACAGAGTCAATGTGGAGGCTATATACAGGGGGTTCCTGTACAGAGTCAATGTGGAGGCTACATACAGGGGTTCCTGTACAGAGTCAATGTGGAGGCTACATACAGGGGGTTCCTGTACAGAGTCAATGTGGAGGCTATATACAGGGGGAGGCTTCCTGTACAGAGTCAATGTGGAGGCTGGAGGTTACATACAGGGGGTTCCTGGTACAGAGACAATGTGGAGGCTATATACAGGGGGAGGCTCTGGGGGTTCCTGCACAGAGTCAATGTGGAGGCTATATACAGGGGGTTCTGGTACAGAGTCAATGTGGAGGCTATATACAGGGGGTTCCTGTACAGAGTCAATGTGGAGGCTGTTCCTGTATCACAGGGGGTTCTGGTACAGAGTCAATGTGGAGGCTATATACAGGGGGTTCCTGTACAGAGTCAATGTGGAGGTTACATACAGGGGGTTCCGGTACAGAGTTAATGTGGAGGCTATTTACAGGGGGTTTTGGTACAGAGTCAATGTGGAGGCTATATACAGGGGGTTCTGGTACAGAGTCAATGTGGAGGCTATATACAGGGGGTTCTGGTACAGAGTCAATGTGGAGGCTATATACAGGGGGTTCCTGTACAGAGTCAATGTGGAGGCTGTATACAGGGGGTTCTGGTACAGAGTCAATGTGGAGGTTACATACAGGGGGTTCCGGTACAGAGTCAATGTGGAGGCTACATACAGGGATTCCAGTTCCGGTACAGAGTCAATGTGGAGGCTATATACAGGGGTTCCAGTACAGAGTCAATGTGGAGGCTATATACAGGGGGTTCCGGTACAGAGTCAATGTGGAGGCTATATACAGGGGGTTCCGGTACAGAGTCAATGTGCAGGGGCACCGGTTAGTCAAGGTAATTGAGGTAATATGTACATGTAGGTAGAGGTAAAGTGACTATGCACAGATAATAAACAGAGAGTAGCAGCGTAAAAATGATTAACTTTCCACACTGAGAGAATAGTCCATCCCTCTAGCCCAGCCCACCCATTCCAGTCTGCTACCTGCAGGACATGGAGGTGTGTGTTTGGCAGCGAATCTTCATAGGGGATCTGGCAGAGTTGGCAGACAGAGAGGAACAGACAGACAGCATGAGGCCTCTCAATTAGCAGTCAACATGGCCAGTCCTCAGCCAATACCTCCCCTTGTGTACAATCCTCATCCTTCTGAAAGACTGAAGAGGAATTCACCACTTTCTGTGGTGCATCATGGATTAATATTTCATCACAGAACACCGGGAGGTCTGTTTGAGTGTGAAGTATAGTATGGAGGATTAGACATGGGGACAGAGCAGAATTTGGTGGAAAACTGGATTTTGAGACTTTTTTCCTTGTCTGCTGGTCTGAAGTCAGATCCCAGTCCACCGGGGGGAGTGAGAGAGCAAAGCTGCAGACGCATGTCATCATGCTGAGGCATTTTAATAGGCTGGGTACATGTAACACTGAAATTGCTTTCACGCAGTTTGGCAGGAGAATGTCAGAGAGCAACACCAGGCGAGGGCCTGTGAGTACACAAGTCTGAAAACATAAACGGAGTAAACAAAAACATTAGGTGCCTATTGGGAGCCGGGGAAACCCAATATTAGAGTTGACACTGATGGATGCACAGGTCTGGATTAAAACAGCTGAGCTCCACCGGGAAGTAGAATACCATAGGGATAACTCTGTGGCAGGTGTCTGGCCTATCACAAGGCATTCCATGTATTTCTGGTAATTTACATAGTGTTTAATGGGAGCTTGGGCCAATTAGGGGGTGACCAGAGCTTAGTACCATAGTGCTATGGAGTGGTTCATTTACTGCCAGAGAAGAAGTTGCCGTTGATGAAAAGGAAATAGCAACTGACCACAATTGTGTGCGTATTTACGTGTGTGTGTGTGTGTGTGTGTGTGTGTGTGTGTGTGTGTGTGTGTGTGTGTGTGTGTGTCTGTCTGTCTGTCTGTCTGTCTGTCTGTCTGTCTGTCTGTCTGTCTGTCTGTCTGTCTGTCTGTCTGTCTGTCTGTCTGTCTGTCTGTCTGTCTGTCTGTCTGTCTGTCTGTCTGTCTGTCTGTCTGCGGATGTGTACAGTATAGCATGACTCCCTTTGCTGGTGACAATGCTACAGTTAGCATCCAGAGCTTGGGTCTTGGGCACAAATTGGGTCCTGACAGAGTCCAGTTTAATGAAGAAATATGGAGGCCTGTGGGAAGAGAGAGTGGCTGGCAGATTTACGAGAGATCAAGAGCCCATCCTTCCCTCCCACTGCCTCCTGTCCACGGCCAATAGATTGCCTGCTGCTGCTACTCACTATAGCTCAAATAAATGTTTGCCCTGCCCGCTGAAAATTCATACTATTCAAATATTTACGTGTCAGGCAGGATCTTGTTGTGAGTCTGGAATGATTCCTGTGTATCCAACTGTATTTCCACTGTCATTGTCGTGTTTAGTAGCAGTTGTGGCCCTGACAGAAATGTAGTTACCTGCCAATTAAGTATTGTTCAAAGGCAAGTTTCAGATTTCTCTGATCATCATCAGAATAGAACTCTTCTCTCAATGCTTGGATATCAAATATTTTCTCCTGTCATAACAAACTGTCACATGAACCCAGAGAAAGCAGATATCAATCTCTCAAAGTGAAAGCAATGAGAAAATAAATAAAACTACCACATAGCCACTATATAAATGAATGGTGTATTCTGACGACAGCGTCAGAGTGAGACCAGCTTATTCAATTATGTTGGAATTGCTGTGTCTGTAGAAGTGCAGCTTACGTACATTTACAAACAGCTGTCTTCAGTAAACGTAATAATCCAAATAATAGGATTGAAGTGCTTTATCCTCGGCCTTTCCATGCCGAGACAGCACTGCAGGAGTTCTGCTCTAGACCGCTCTATTCCTACGTCTACCCAATACCATCTAGTGTGGTAGAACAAAGGAGGGTGTACACTACTCTATTTTTAGAGGTTACGCTTTTAAGATTTATCTGCTCGGTAGCGTGTGGCCATCACAGACGCCCCGGTATTCTCAAACAATTAATTTCATCGGCACAAAATCTGCAATGCTCTTGTAGTGCGAGATGTGTAATGACAATGTGGGAACAGTGATCAGCATTAGCCAATCAGAGCATGTCAGGTAACCTAGCTAGCGTAGCCCAAAAAATGAAAACAAAATGGCTTCCAAGAGAAGAGCTGGCAGACAAATCAGTACACAAACAACAAGTGCGACCAGCTGTTGTTCACTGTCAAGCTTAATCTTTGTTTGGCACTGTCTGTCTCGTCTTGTGACAAACAAAGTCACGTTCCGTTTTTGTTTTCGCGAGAGTGGTTTCAAGAATCCTCACGACCAAGTGAAGAGTCTTGTAGCGTGTGACCCTCGTCTGTGCCACATTGTTTAGTGTGCGCACCAATACATTGGCAAGACAAAAGCATTTTTAAACATAAGATGCTCATCAACGTTAGGATTTTGAAAGTCATGTGGTGTATGCCTGGAATAAGTAAGAGCTTACACATATAGAATGCATGTAGAACCCCAGTCGCCCAGTGCAAAAACATCTGCTGGTTCTGATGGTGGAATGTGCACTATTGATGCTGTTGTGCACTATCTGTGAATATAGTAGGTACTGTATCTTTGTGTTGACTTCTACTAGCTGCAAGAAGCAGAGCTTGCCTGATGGTGTGAAAGGTACTTAATATAAAATGACTAAGGGCTGTATATTACATGTACTGCAAGCTAGAGAAAATCAACAAACCAATTCATTTGAAGGAACTGCAGATGGTAAGAACAGAGTCTGGATAATGAACAGACTCTCAGAAAGAAAGTGTTCTGTACCCTAAACAAGCTTTGGCTGTGAAGATCCATTTAGACAGTCACCCAGACTCCTACCACTGCACTAACTACATCTGTTAGCGTCACAGACATACAACAATACAGTGTTATTTTCTATTGGCTTCTGTGTAATGAAAAGAATCATGTTAGCTTATTAGGATTTTTCACTATAGAACTGTAACAAAATTGGATTTCAAGCCTGGCTAGCTCGGGAAGATCTGGAGAAGGAGAAGTGGAGCAAGAGGGAGAGAGTCAGAGGGAGAACAGGTAAATGAAAAATAAAGTGAAGATTCAAGTGGTTCAGCATGGAAGGTTTTGAAACAAGAGAAGTAAAGGTTTTAGTGGAATGCTGTTCATTCTGCTGATATTGTTGACATACTGTCAGGGGCAAATTGGACACCTGGCATTTCAGGCAAATACCAGATGGTCTGGTCAATTTTTTGCCTAGTGGGCCTGTCTAACTTGTTGTTATATTTGCTCAAAATGAAAATGATCTGGCTAATATTGGGGGCCTCAAGGAATAAAATGGGCCGTTGTGGTGATCTCATGGGCCAGAAATGAGCCAGTGTGTTAGAAATGTGCCCCTGCATACTGTAATTATTAATGGCAAGTATAACAAATTATACATTATACATTATATGCAGAGACAGATACAGATACAGAATCCAGTAGAATGCCTGAGGAAACCATCAGCAGTGTGCTGTAGCCGACTGACCCTATCACACAGAGGGTTTGCTACTTGTGTGGGCGACTTTAAACAAACACGCGATTCATCCAATCAGGTTAATGAAATGTCTCTGCAGACAATAATGTAAAGGGTAATAGAGCAAATAGAAAGCTTAGGTAAACAGTTTGTTGCAGTCAGGTATTAACGTCGGGTTACGATTAAATCAGGGTATAAATTCCACATTGACACCAGGGATAGTTGTAGAATAACAACACTTTATCTAGCTTTTGAATGCATGCCAGTCATTGATATGAGCAATGCCTGACACACAATATAGCTACAGTTGGCTTTGTGATTTAAAGGTCAAATGGAGACAGGTAGATGAGTGTCTCCAACAGAGATTCAAGAGCAAGAAAACTGCATTAGTTAAACCTGGCAAAACTATCTGTTTCACTCTGGCCTAGACTGAAATCTGTCTTCAAAATTGCATGCCGATCATCAGCAGGGCTTATAGATTTTCCCTGAACAGTCCTTCAATTTTCCAAACAAATACAATTTCAGGGCCAATCTATCCTTGTTGTAAAGCACAGAGGCAATCCCACCATTGACATTTTGTGTGGGTCTTTTGCAGAAAATTTGCTGGAAGTAATCTGAATGGTAAGACACAATGATTGATTGAATAGAATGTCGGTGATAAAATGGGTCTTTATCTCTGTAGAATCAGAGACATTTTCAACTCCTCTGCGTTTAGAGAGCATACAGCTTTAACACTGTACAAAACAGATTTTACACACACACACACACACACACACACACACACACACACACACACACACACACACACACACACACACACACACACACACACACACACACACACACACACACACACACACACACACACACACACACACACACACACACACACACACACACACACACTAATGACAGCTGCGAAAGATTAGGCGGCATTCATCCAAGTCTGACCACTAGAGCCGCTGGGGTCTAAACCTGCATTGGTTATGTTACAATCAATATGTATGAAGGCCTCTGGGGGGATAATGTAGAGGTTACTAGAAGGACATTTCCTTTTGTCCACCCCAGACTGACTGAGGCAGGAAACTATCCCCTGAATGTTTTACACACACACACAGACACACACACACACACACAGAAAAATAAGCAAATCAACAAAGCGAGGCAGCAGGCGAGTGTTGGGCAGGGAAGCGGCGAGGCAGGCTGGCTGCATCCAGTAAATGATATGTGGTTTGGTCTCTCGCCACACAGCAGGGAGCAGAGATCACTTCCTGAGAAATAATAAAGATGATCTGCTGCCCTTTTTCCTGCTTCACGATAAAAATGTCAACACATCCAGAGGAACGTTATTGCAAGGCCAAGTACTACACACACACACACACACAACACATAGAGCTCTGTTGAAAGGGCAAGCCTCTCTCTTTTTATTTACCAACCCTCAGATCTCCACCGTTCTGTTCAGTTCCCCTCCTGTTCTGTCCTGCCAAACTGCACTGAGACTCTGGGGAGCTCTTCAAAACCCTTTCAACTCAGCAGGTATACTCATGAAAGACCAGCACTGACCCACCCTCACCCCATATCATCATGTAGCTAACAAACATGCAGGGGAAATTACATTCAACACCTGATCCTGTTTGTTTGTGTTTGTAATCCTAATTGAGACCACACAGACACGCTCCAGTCACAACAGCCACCTTCCTGTAATGTCTCCCCGCTGGGATCTGACATCACTGTAGGATAAACAAACGGTGTTATACAATCAGTTACAGCACTCTGATTAGCCTTGATGTATAATTACAGTGCTTCAGATGCCATAACACACCGCAACATTCAGGTGCGCAGTTCACACTCAATTTCCCCACAACAGCCAGTCATTTTATAATGAGACTTGCCAGGTGCAATTGGTTTCAATACACCTGCAATCCTCCATATTATGCTCTCCTTTACCTTAGTGTGGCCCACCAAAGACATACTGTACAGTATCTTAGGTAATCATAACCTTGCACAGTGTAAGTAAGAGCAGAGCAGTGGAGGCTGCTGAGGGGAGGATGGCTCATAATAATGTCTGGAATGGAGAGAATTGAATGGCTGGTTAATACCTTTCCACTAATGATAGCCGTTACCACGTGCCAATCTTCCCCAATTAAGGTGCCACCAACCACCTGTGGAGGGAGCATAGGTAACGGTACTGCACATTGTTCCCCTTGTGCTTTGTATATGTGTAGAACTAGGATATGTAATGTTTGGCATTTCAATACCAACCAATAATCTCACTACATCCCACATGTGCCCACCCACTCAAAAAATAAGCACTATGTGCCATTTAAAGTTACACTAAACAGACTGACATAATTGCCTTATTGTCCTCTGCTGTCAACACTAACCATCTGTGCTTACAGAGGTGAATTCAGCTGATGAAACTTCCTCTCTATATATATAATTTTTTTGTTTGTTTTTGTAATCTTTCTTCTCTCTGTGTTTTATAGTTTTCCTTCAATTCGCAAGAGGCTGAATGTATCTCACAGGAGAAAGCGTCCGAGTGAAACAGCACCCCTCTGTCTCCACGTGTCGGCCATCTATCTGATGCTGTCTCGACGTGTAGGCCATCTATCTGATGCTGTCTCGACGTGTAGGCCATCTATCTGATGCTGTCTCGTCCAAATGAGTATGACATTGTTGCCGCCTGTAGCATTGAAAGCAAGGGAAGCCAGAGAGCATTTGGCCTCCCTTGATAAAAAAAGCATTAAAAAAATGGCAAGCAGTGTTGAGGTAAACTTGAGTGAGCTCAACTGTGAATGGTCCTGGTCCACCAATAAACGTGTCAAAGGAAGCCAGCTTGAATTTTGGCATCACTCCTATCAAATCCCATTGAGGGCATACGTCGTTGACAGAAACACTTGAATTGTTGCATCTCGTTGTGTTGTTGTCCTCCAATAGCTATCTAGCTAAAATTGGCCCTTTCCTAAATTAGAAATGGATGGGGAAAGGGATCTGGACTTGTGGTTGTGGTTGTGGTTAAAAGATTTAGATGCACTATTGTAAAGTGGCTGCTCCACTGGATGTCATAAGGTGAACGCACCAATTTGTAAGTCGCTCTGGATAAGAGCGTCTGCTAAATGACTTAAATGTAAATGTAATAATTCTCTGTACTGGCAAATCATAATTACGCCGATTCTGATCCAACCATTACATTCTTGTGTCCCTGGCCTGATCGGATGGAAGTTCAATATGTAGCTAGATGTAGAATGCTAATGTTAACTAGCTAACACTGCCCATAAATGGAAGTTAGGTTAGTGAGCAAGCATTTTAGCCAGGTAGCCTAGGACAGCAAAAATTAAGCGTGCACTGTATGACAGAGTGATAGATCGTTTTGTCAACATGGAAGAGAGGAGGATGGCATTGGCATTTCTCTACAGGTAGGGTGAGTCAATATGTTTTTCTACTTGCACGAACATGCACACACACGCACACACACATACACGCTATACACACACTGAAATCCGAACCATGGACAGCCACATCATATTTAGTTTACATTGATTGGACTCAATTGTTTTTTGGTATCTTTTAGTTGTCACTATATTAGACTAAGCAGATGAGATTTGATGATGTTGAAATGTTGAAGTTGAATGGTGCTGGAATAGTGGAGGCAGCTTTGTAACTCTGTGGTTCTAAATCAATAGTTGTTTAGTGGCAGAAACATTTACTTGCTTGACCATGCTGTAGGTAATGTAACTTTCTGTTACTGTACATGCAATATGCTTTGTGGACTTCACTGGACAGAGGTTGCTATCCGGTTATGTGATAAAACAAAGGTGTGGTTGAATTTATTCTGCCACAATGTCTTCTTATTGTTTCAGCCTTTTAGCCTATATGTGTATCACGGTCGCAAGGCATATGAATTAACAGGATATTGTAGAGCAAACAACGCAATTATCACAACACATAGGCTTCCCCAGTGATTATACCCACACACCGCTACTGTGCAGGGGTCTCATTGAGAGACACTTTAATAGAAAACACATCAGCTACACCCTCTAGCAGGTTTCACAAACAAAGAACCCCAAAACCCCAAGACTTCTCTCCCTTCTGTTTTCCAAAGTGATTTGGACTGATAGCGGCACCATCAAAGGCAAGAGCAAGCTGCATAATTCATGGAATTTTCTTAAAGGACAATTGGCTGGGGGAAGTGACAACTTATTCAAGGGAAATAAAGCACCACAATGAACGAAAGAGCAGCAAAGGGAAATTAAAGACAGCATTCCAACAGAGTTGGTTAAATATATAATACATTGACTTAACCTGCCTGACAGGTTGTTACATCAATCTAATTTCAACATAATCAACAGAACTATGTACACTATACTTTGAAAGTTGAGTTGAAAATTCCACATAGAAATGTTTAAAATCTTTTTCATCCAATATTCAATTTGAAGTACTGATGATTATCTTAACATGAGCACTTCTTTATCCAAAAGTAAATATCATTTGCATGTGCAACATTTCCATATGCACCGCTATCGCTTATATTAGCTAATAGCCTCAGGCTTTAGTACCCAATGGGGAAAAGACGATAGCTTAACATTACACTCCTATCTCAGAAGTATCATAAAAAATGTAGAGAATAAAATACACTATGGGGTAAGAGGTGAAAATGGTGTGAAATGAAACACAAAGAGCACAACATGGCGTGAAACAGACTGACAGGCGAGAGCTGGGAGGAAATTGCAGTGGCATGTATTGTTAAATGTCAGGCTTGTTCTTCACCCTCCCTTCAATACTATTTTGTTTAATGTGTAAATCTTTTTCCACTACCAGAGAGGCTAGTTTAAATAACATCTTTGTTTGTTGGTTTAAGGCACAAGAGAATTCTTTATGCAATTTACATAATTTTGGAAGTGTTGTACAATGTCCTGACCTTCCCTACAGTATCTAGCAAGTCCAATGACATTGGCAAAGTATGTCAATATAAGGCATGTTGCATGATTTGAACTGACTCAATGTCATTTGTGTGTGAGTATAGCACTGAGACAGAATACACAGGTGTATAGTAACCTCCGTATGACAGTCATGGCTCCCACCCTGAGGGGAGGAGAGAGTGGTGTTAGCCTGAGGGAGGATTCAAGTTCTAAAGCTGGGCCTGTTCTATCGGTTTTAAAGGGAGCCTGTGGGTTAAACGATGAGTACTCACTACCCTGGGGCGGTTACTGCAGCCCCCAGACAGACGGAGCCAGACAGCACAGAGCCAGAGAGCACCAGACTACATCTTATAGGGGAGGCAGATGTCATCTGTGTGTGAGTTCTGCCTGGAAACAGATCTTACTGCAAGGTCACTCATCCACTTGATAGGGGCCAGTCACATAACCTCACTAGCACACCTGAGAGATCTGTTACGAATGGCGCTGCATTGGATAGCAGCCGTTTTACGGGCTCCTGACCAACTTTTGATGTACATGTTTCCGGCATTATTTCCAATGACCCGGAAAGAGCTTCTGGACATCAGAACAACTATCACTAACCTGGATTTAGGTGAAGATTTCTACTTCAGCGAGTCAGAGGCGCAGGGCATACTGCTCCCCCGGACCAGGCCCTAATCTCAGAGGCACGGAAATTAAAGGCAGCGTAAGAGAGGCCGACGTGTGGGCAACCTGACAAAACTACGTCGGCGAGTACATAAACTGCCTTTACCCTCTGTTCTACAATCACTGGAGAACTAACTGGATGAGTTCTGTTCGAAACTATCCTAACAACAGGACCTGAAGAACTGGAATATCCTGTTTTACGTAGTCGTGACTGAACAAGAACATGGATAATATACATCTAGCTGTTTTTTCAATGCATCGGAAGGACAGAACGGCAGCGTCGTAAGCTCATGGGAGGAGGTGTGTGACTCTTTGTTAACAACAGCTGTATACCATGCTATTTACCAAGAGGGTTTTCATCTATATTTTATTGTTGCTGTCTATTTAGCACCCCAAACCGATGCTGGCACTAAGTGTTATGCAGGTGAATGAGGACCCAAAAGCGACTTGGCGAAAACAGAGTTTTTAATCCAGTAAAGTAACTTTACAATCAAAAGGCATAATTCTACTCGTAATGACGAGAACAGACTGGAGACTTGATCAAGAACTGCAGGTTGCCTCGGGAAGGCACTTGAACGTAGCAGACTCAGACACCTGCTCACCACGCAGCATCTGAGGGAAACACGACACGACAGGGCGATACATAGACACAGCACGGTGAACAATAGACAAGGATCCGACAGGGCAGGTACGGAAAACAAGGAGAGAAATAGGGACTCTAATCAGGGAAAAGGATCGGGAACAGGTGTGGGAAGACTAAATGATTGATTAGGGGAATAGGAACAGCTGGGAGCAGGAACGGAACGATAGAGAGAAGAGAGAGCGAGAGAGTGAGAGAGGGAGGGGGAGAGAGAGGGATAGAAAGAGGGAAAGAACCTAATAAGACCAGCAGAGGGAAACGAATAGAAGGGGAAGCACAGGGACAAGACATGATAATCAATGACAAAACATGACACTAAGATCGCACTCAATGAGTTCTATAGGGCCATAAGCAAACAAGAGAATGCTCATCACTCCTAGTGGCCAGTGATTTTAATGCAGGAAAACTTAAATCCATTTTTACCCAAGTTCTAACAGCATGTCACGTGTGCAACTCGAGGTGAAAATCTGACCAGAACTCTATCCTCTTGAATCCTGCTTTCAAGCAAAAACTCAAACAGGAATTGATGCACTCAATATAGAAGTGGTCCGATGAAGCTGATGCTAAACTACAGGACTATTTTGCTAGCTCAGAGAGGAAAATACTGTATCCCAACCAGAAGCCATGGACTACAGGCAACATCCGCACAGAGCTAAAGGCTAGAGCTGCCGCTTTCAAGGAGTGGGACACTAATCTAGACACTAAGAAATTCTGCTATGCCCTTCTGATGAACCATCAAACAGGCAAAGCGTCAATAGAGGACTAAGATCGAATCCTACTACACCGGTTTTGACACTCGTCAGATGTGGCAGGGCTTGCAAACTATCACTGATTACAAAGGGAAACCCAGCCACAAGCTGCCCAGTGATGCAAGCCTACCAGATAAGCTAAAAGTCTTCTATGCTCGCTTCTAGGCAAGCAAAACTGAACCATGCATGAAAACACCAGCTGTTCCGGAAGACTGTGTGATTTCGCTCTCAGTAGCTGATGTGAGTAAGACCTTAAGGAGGTTAGCATTCACAAGGCTGCAGGGCCAAATGGATTACCAAGACATGTACTCAGAGCATGCGCTGACCAGCTGGCAAGTGTCTTCAATTATATTTTCAACCTCTCCCTGACCCACTCTGTAATACCTACAGTGCCTTGCGAAAGTATTCGGCCCCCTTGAACTTTGCGACCTTTTGCCACATTTCAGGCTTCAAACATAAAGATATAAAACTGTATTTTTTTGTGAAGAATCAACAACAAGTGGGACACAATCATGAAGTGGAACGACATTTATTGGATATTTCAAACTTTTTAACAAATCAAAAACTGAAAAATTGGGCGTGCAAAATTATTCAGCCCCCTTAAGTTAATACTTTGTAGCGCCACCTTTTCCTGCGATTACAGCTGTAAGTCGCTTGGGGTATGTCTCTATCAGTTTTGCACATCGAGAGACTGAAATTTTTTCCCATTCCTCCTTGCAAAACAGCTCGAGCTCAGTGAGGTTGGATGGAGAGCATTTGTGAACAGCAGTTTTCAGTTCTTTCCACAGATTCTCGATTGGATTCAGGTCTGGGCTTTGACTTGGCCATTCTAACACCTGGATATGTTTATTTTTGAACCATTCCATTGTAGATTTTGCTTTATGTTTTGGATCATTGTCTTGTTGGAAGACAAATCTCCATCGCAGTCTCAGGTCTTTTGCAGACTCCATCAGGTTTTCTTCCAGAATGGTCCTGTATTTGGCTCCATCCATCTTCCCATACATTTTAACCATCTTCCCTGTCCCTGCTGATGAAAAGCAGGCCCAAACCATGATGCTGCCACCACCATGTTTGACAGTGGGGATGATGTGTTCAGGGTGATGAGCTGTGTTGCTTTTACACAAAACGTAACGTTTTGCATTGTTGCCAAAAAGTTAAATTTTGGTTTCATCTGACCAGAGCACCTTCTTCCACATGTTTGGTGTGCCTCCCAGGTGGCTTGTGGCAAACTTTAAACAACACTTTTTATGGATATCTTTAAGAAATGGCTTTCTTCTTGCCACTCTTCCATAAAGGCCAGATTTGTGCAATATACGACTGATTGTTGTCCTATGGACAGAGTCTCCCACCTCAGCTGTAGATCTCTGCAGTTCATCCAGAGTGATCATGGGCCTCTTGGCTGCATCTCTGACCAGTCTTCTCCTTGTATGAGCTGAAAGTTTAGAGGGACGGCCAGGTCTTGGTAGATTTGCAGTGGTCTGTAACTCCTTCCATTTCAATATTATCACTTTCACAGTGCTCCTTGGGATGTTTAAAGCTTGGGAAATCTTTCTGTATCCAAATCCGGCTTTAAACTTCTTCACAACAGTATCTCGGACCTGCCTGGTGTGTTCCATTTTCTTCATGATGCTCTCTGCGCTTTTAACGGACCTCTGAGACTATCACAGTGCAGGTGCATTTATACGGAGACTTGATTACACACAGGTGGATTGTATTTATCATCATTGGTCATTTAGGGATCATTCAGAGATCCTCACTGAACTTCTGGAGAGAGTTTGCTGCACTGAAAGTAAAGGGGCTGAATAATTTTGCACGCCCAATTTTTCAGTTTTTCATTTGTAAAAAAAGTTCGAAATATTCAATAAATGTCGTTCCACTTCATGATTGTGTCCCACTTGTTATTGATTCTTCACAAAAAAATACAGTTTTATATCTTTATGTTTGAAGTCTGAAATGTGGCAAAAGGTCGCAAAGTTCAAGGGGGCCGAATACTTTCGCAAGGCACTGTACATGTTTGAAGAAGACCACCATAGTCCCTGTTCCCAAAAACACAAAATAACCTCGCCCCTTAGCAATCACATCTGGTGCCATGAAATGGTTTGAAAGGCTGGACATGGCTCATATGAACACCATCATCACAGACACCCTGGACCTACTCCAATTTGCATACCGCTCCAGCAGATCCCACAGATGAGGCAATCTCTATTGCACTCCACACTACCCTTTCCCACCTGAACAAGAGGAACTTTCGTCAAATGTATGCCCTGCAGTCAATTGTAAGTGCTGTTATTGTGAAGTGGAAACGTCTAGGAGCAACAACAGCTCAGACACAAAGTCGTAGGCCACATAAGCTCACAGAACGGGACCAAGTGCTATAGCATTTAACATCATTACATTTAAGTCATTTAGCAGACGCTCTTATCCAGAGCGACGTACAAATTGGTGCATTCACCTTATGACATCCAGTGGAACAGTCACTTAACAATAGTGCATCTAAATCTTAAAGGGGGGGGTGAGAGGGATTACTTATCCTATCCTAGGTATTCCTTAAAGAGGTGGGGATTCAGGTGTCTCCGGGAAGGTGGTGATTGACTCCGCTGTCCTGGCGTCGTGAGGGAGTTTGTTCCACCATTGGGGGGCCAGAGCAGCGAACAGTTTTGACTGGGCTGAGCGGGAACTGTACTTCCTCTGGAAATAGTGGTAGGGAGGCGAGCAGGCCAGAGGTGGATGAACGCAGTGCCCTTGTTTGGGTGTAGGGCCTGATCAGAGCCTGGAGGTACTGAGGTGCCGTTCCCCTCACAGCTCTGTAGGCAAGCACCATGGTCTTGTAGCGGATGCGAGCTTCAACTGGAAGCCAGTGGAGAGAACGGAGGAGCGGGGTGACGGAGAGAACTTGGGAAGGTTGAACACCAGACGGGCTGCGGCGTTCTGGATGAGTTGAAGGGGTTTAATGGCACAGGCAGGGAGCCCAGCCAACAGCGAGTTGCAGTAATCCAGACGGGAGATGACAAGTGCCTGGATTAGGACCTGCGCCGCTTCCTGTGTGAGGCAGGGTCGTACTCTGCGGATGTTGTAGAGCATGAACCTACAGGAACGGGCCACCGCCTTGATGTTGGTTGAGAACGACAGGGTGTTGTCCAGGATCACGCCAAGGTTCTTAGCGCTCTGGGAGGAGGACACAATGGAGTTGTCAACCGTGATGGCGAGATCATGGAACGGGCAGTCCTTCCCCGGGAGGAAGAGCAGCTTCGTCTTGCCGAGGTTCAGCTTGAGGTGGTGATCCGTCATCCACACTGATATGTCTGCCAGACATGCAGAGATGCGATTCGCCACCTGGTCATCAGAAGGGGGAAAGGAGAAGATTAGTTGTGTGTCGTCTGCATAGCAATGATAGGAGAGACCATGTGAGGTTATGACAGAGCCAAGTGACTTGGTGTATAGCGAGAATAGGAGAGGGCCTAGAACAGAGCCCTGGGGGACACCAGTGGTGAGAGCACGTGGTGAGGAGACAGATTCTCGCCACGCCACCTGGTAGGAGCGACCTGTCAGGTAGGACGCAATCCAAGCGTGGGCCGCGCCGGAGATGCCCAACTCGGAGAGGGTGGAGAGGAGGATCTGATGGTTCACAGTATCGAAGGCAGCCGATAGATCTAGAAGGATGAGAGCAGAGGAGAGAGAGTTAGCTTTAGCAGTGTGGAGCGCCTCCGTGATACAGAGGAGAGCAGTCTCAGTTGAATGACTAGTCTTGAAACCTGACTGATTTGGATCAAGAAGGTCATTCAGAGAGAGATAGCGGGAGAGCTGGCCAAGGACGGCACGTTCAAGAGTTTTGGAGAGAAAAGAAAGAAGGGATACTGGTCTGTAATTGTTGACATCGGAGGGATAGAGTGTAGGTTTTTTCAGAAGGGGTGCAACTCTCGCTCTCTTGAAGACGGAAGGGACGTAGCCAGCGGTCAGGGATGAGTTGATGAGCGAGGTGAGGTAAGGGAGAAGGTCTCCGGAAATGGTCTGGAGAAGAGAGGAGGGGATAGGGTCAAGCGGGCAGGTTGTTGGGCGGCCGGCCGTCACAAGACGCGAGATTTCATCTGGAGAGAGAGGGGAGAAAGAGGTCAGAGCACAGGGTAGGGCAGTGTGAGCAGAACCAGTGGTGTCGTTTGACTTAGCAAACGAGGATCGGATGTCGTCAACCTTCTTTTCAAAATGGTTGACGAAGTCATCTGCAGAGAGGGAGGAGGGGGGGAGGGAGGATTCAGGAGGGAGGAGAAGGTGGCAAAGAGCTTCCTAGGGTTAGAGGCAGATGCTTGGAATTTAGCGTGGTAGAAAGTGGCTTTAGCAGCAGAGACAGAGGAGGAAAATGTAGAGAGGAGGGAGTGAAAGGATGCCAGGTCCGCAGGGAGGCGAGTTTTCCTCATTTCCGCTCGGCTGCCCGGAGCCCTGTTCTGTGAGCTCGCAATGAGTCATCGAGCCACGGAGCGGGAGGGGAGGGCCGAGCCGGCCTGGAGGATAGGGGACATAGAGAGTCAAAGGATGCAGAGAGGGAGGAGAGGAGGGTTGAGGAGGCAGAATCAGGAGATAGGTTGGAGAAGGTTTGAGCGGAGGGAAGAGATGATAGGATGGAAGAGGAGAGAGTAGCGGGGGAGAGAGAGCGAAGGTTGGGACGGCGCGATACCATCCGAGTAGGGGCAGTGTGGGAGGTGTTGGATGAGAGCGAGAGGGAAAAGGATACAAGGTAGTGGTCGGAGACTTGGAGGGGAGTTGCAATGAGGTTAGTGGAAGAACAGCATCTAGTAAAGATGAGGTCAAGCGTATTGCCTGCCTTGTGAGTAGGGGGAAGGTGAGAGGGTGAGGTCAAAAGAGGAGAGGAGTGGAAAGAAGGAGGCAGAGAGGAATGAGTCAAAGGTAGACGTGGGGAGGTTAAAGTCGCCCAGAACTGTGAGAGGTGAGCCGTCCTCAGGAAAGGAGCTTATCAAGGCATCAAGCTCATTGATGAACTCTCCGAGGGAACCTGGAGGGCGATAAATGATAAGGATGTTAAGCTTGAAAGGGCTGGTAACTGTGACAGCATGGAATTCAAAGGAGGCGATAGACAGATGGGTAAGGGGAGAAAGAGAGAATGACCACTTGGGAGAGATGAGGATCCCGGTGCCACCACCCCGCTGACCAGAAGCTCTCGGGGTGTGCGAGAACACGTGGGCGGACGAAGAGAGAGCAGTAGGAGTAGCAGTGTTGTCTGTGGTGATCCATGTTTCCGTCAGTGCCAAGAAGTCGAGGGACTGGAGGGAGGCATAGGCTGAGATGAACTCTGCCTTGTTGACCGCAGATTGGCAGTTCCAGAGGCTACCGGAGACCTGGAACTCCACGTGGGTCGTGCGCGCTGGGACCACCAGATTAGGGTGGCCACGGCCACGCGGTGTGGAGCGTTTGTATGGTCTGTGCAGAGAGGAGAGAACAGGGATAAACAGACACATAGTTGACAGGCTACAGAAGAGGCTACGCTAATGCAAAGGAGATTGGAATGACAAGTGGACTACACGTCTCGAATGTTCAGAAAGTTAAGCTACGTAGCAAGAATCTTATTGACTAAAATGATTAAAATGATACAGTACTGCTGAAGTAGGCTAGCTGGCAGTGGGTGCGTTGTTGACACTACACTAATCAAGTCGTTCCGTTCAGTACTGAGTGTTGTCCTCGGTTGCAACACTCAGTATTGAGTGACAAACTGCCTCTGGAAGCAACGTCAGCACAAGTACTGTTCGTCGGGAGCTTTATGAAATGGATTTCCATGGCCGAGCAGCCGCACACAAGCCTAAGATCACAATGCGCAATGCCAAGTGTTGGCTGGAGTGGTGTAAAGCTTGCAGCCATTGGACTCTGGAGCAGTGGAAACACATTCTCTGGAGTGATGGCAGTCTGAGTTTGGCGGATGCCAGGGGAGCGCTACCTACCCAAATGCATAGTGCCAACTGTAAACTTTGGTGGAGGTGGAATAATGGTCTGGGTTTGTTTTTCGTGGTTTGGGATAGGACTCTTAGTTCAAGTGAAGAGAAAACTTAACGCTAGAGCTTACAATGACATTCTAGATGATTCTGTGCTTCCAAATTTGTGGCAACAGTTTGGGGAAACCTTTTCCTGTTTCAGCATGACACTACCCCCGTGCACAATGTGAGGTCCATACAGAAATGGTTTGTCAAGATCAGTGAGGAAGAACTTGACTGGCCTGCACAGAGTCCTGACCTCAACCCCAAACACATTTGGGATGAATTGGAATACGAGCCAGGCCTAATCGCCCAATATCAGTGCCTGACCTCACTAATGCTCTAGTAGTTGAAGTCCCCGAAGCAATGTTCCAACATCTAGTGGAAAACCTTCCCAGAGGAGTGGAGGCTGTAATAGCAGCAAAGGAGGGACCAATCCATGATTTTGAGCAGTTGACTCAAAGAGAGAGAAAGACAATAGTTGAACAGTTTTGAACAAATTAATTTATTCAAAAATGAGGGAGAGAGGGAGATTGAGAGAGAGAGCTAGCTATATTTCATAGTTTATTTTTTACTTTCACCTACTTAGCTAGCAAATGAAGCTAGCTAGTTTAGCCTACTCAAACAACCACCTTAAACAGAGAGGGATGCTATGTTAGCTAGCTGGCTATGGCTATTCAATACTCTTCCAAGTCAATGTAAGCTTTTGGTTTTGATAATTTATTGCCATCGGTGCCCACCGTTGTAACTGCTAAACTGCTTGCTAACTGTACACTGTACTGCATGATTGCGGCGGGTTTACTAACCCATTAGCTCTAGTAGCTATGTTGACTATGACGTTAGCTAAAATGGTGACAACAATGTAGACTGTGTGTAGTGGTTAGCGGTTATGATATGAAGGTTCGGCTTCGAAACGTTTTTTTCCCTGGTCACCGAGAGCTTTTTTATTTATAAAGCCCTTCTTACATCAGCTTATGTCACAAAGTGCTGTACAGAAACCCCAAACAGGGGTTTTAGGCGTGTGATCAGAGGTGTATTCATTCCGCTGATTCTGTTTACATTTACATTTACATTTAAGTTATTTAGCAGACACTCTTATCCAGAGCGACTTACAAATTGGTGCATTCACCTTATGACATCCAGTGGAACAGTCACTTTACAATAGTGCATCTAAATCTTAAAGGGGGGGGTGAGAGGGATTACTTATCCTATCCTAGCTATTCCTTAAAGAGGTGGGGTTTCAGGTGTCTCCAGGAGGTGGTGATTGACTCCACTGTCCTGGCGTCGTGAGGGAGTTTGTTCCACCATTGGGGGGCCAGAGCAGCAAACAGTTTTGACTGGGCTGAGCGGGAGCTGTACTTCCTCAGTGGTAGGGAGGTGAGCAGGCCAGAGGTGGATGAACGCAGTGCCCTTGTTTGGGTGTAGGGCCTGATCAGAGCCTGGAGGTACTGAGGTGCCGTTCCCCTCACAGCTCCGTAGGCAAGCACCATGGTCTTGTAGCGGATGCGAGCTTCAACTGGAAGCCAGTGGAGAGAACGGAGGAGCGGGGTGACGTGAGAGAACTTGGGAAGGTTGAACACCAGACGGGCTGCGGCGTTCTGGATGAGTTGAAGAGGTTTAATGGCACAGGCAGGGAGCCCAGCCAACAGCGAGTTGCAGTAATCCAGACGGGAGATGACAAGTGCCTGGATTAGGACCTGCGCCACTTCCTGTGTGAGGCAGGGTCGTACTCTGCGGATGTTGTAGAGCATGAACCTACAGGAACGGGCCACCGCCTTGATGTTGGTTGAGAACGACAGGGTGTTGTCCAGGATCACGCCAAGGTTCTTAGCGCTTTGGGAGGAGGACACAATGGAGTTGTCAACCGTGAAACGTTTCTTAAACGGAACAAACAAAACGGGGATAAACATATCTGAATTTGTCCAATAGAAACTCTCATTTGCAACTGTTGGACTAATGATTACACCCTAGATCAAATGGGTATAGGGCAACATTTGAGTATCCTGTAGCAACCTAAACCTATCGATGTTACATTGAGCTCGGTGAATAGAATATGAATGACAGCCATCCAATCTGCTAGAAATTAGACAAAAAAACCTGTCCTCCCTCATCTTAAACGACACCGACTGCCACTGAAGTCAAGGGGTAGGAATACTCTCTGATGGCACTGTACCTACCTCAATTACCTCATAGTCCTGCACATAGACTCAAATCAAATGTTATTTGTTACAGTTTTTGACAAACGATAGGATCCAATTCTCAATACTTAGGTCACTTTTTCAAAACTCTTCACACAGTGTGCACAACAGCAGTCTATGTGGGCTAAACTGTGGATCCTTTTTCATTGCTTTGGCACAAAATGCATTCAATGACTTCATCTTTCAGATTTCATGAATTATTTTCTCACTCAGACACATCTACCACCAACACTCTATGCACCTACAGGACAATTTGCACATGTTTACATACTATTTTCAAAACTGTTAAACCTAAGTTCAAAACCTAGCATAACACAAAATTGAATAAGACAGCAATATTCTACATTTCTACAGTAATATCACATTGAAATGTATTCCAAATCAAAAAATTAAATACTGTCTATCAAAACAGTTAGACCAACCACAGCTGATTCCATTGTAGCTGAACACCTACCCTGGTGTTAGTCTTTCAATTTCATTACCATCTATACAAAAGGGGACATCTTAGGAATAATGCTGTACTGTAATGTAAACATGGACCCAGCCAGCGATAGCGAAGTGGCTGACGGAGGAAGAAGAGTGGCTGGGAGAGGGAGAGGTAGAGGAGGACATATGCGTGGTGGAAGAAGACTGAGAGGAAGATCAAGAGCTGTCTCAGATGAGATTAGGGTTACTATAATTGATCATGCAATAAAATCATGGTCTATCAATGAGAGAGGCTGGTCTGAAAATGCAGTCAAACTGTGGCATCTATTGTGAGAAATTTCCAGCAAAACAATAGGTAAGATGTGCATTCTGCAAAGGCATCTGACTGAGCTGCACATTACAGAGGTAAATTGAGCAAAGCCTCCAAACCCACTTTTGTGTAATTGTTTTTGTATTTCTGCTTAGGACCCAACGGTTACCTCCCACAGGCGGGAGAGGTAAGATTTTCACTGCTGTGCAGGAAACTGCAATCGTTGATATGGTCATCAGAAACAATGGCATAAAACTCACAGAGATTCAGGACAGAGTGTTGGCAGACAACATTGCATTTGGAAATATTCACAATGTAAGCATAACAACTATTTCTAGAGTCCTGAAACAACATCAAGTCAGGATGAAGCAGTTGTACACTGTCCCCTTTGAGAGGAACTCTGAACGAGTCAAGCAACTCAGGAACCAATATGTCCAGGTAAGATGACTATAAAATACAGAACTGGTTTTGAAAAAAACAAACAGGGCAGAGGCACACAATGGCACATTTTTTAAGTATAATGGAAACTACCGTATTAGCCTAACTCTTATGTTGCCTTGTGGATTTATTTTAGAGAGTCATGGAGATTGAAGCCAGGCAAACATCGCACATTTTCATCTTTGTGGATGAGGTTGGTTTGAACGTGGCCAAAACACGGTGGTGAGGAAGGAATGTGATTGGGAAAAGAGCCACGGTGGATGTCCCGTGCCAGAGGAGTGCCAATATCACAATGTGTGCAGCAATATCCTCTGATGGATTTCTGTTACACAAATCGCTAATTGGGCCATACAACACCGAGCATCTCATTACATTCCTGGATGATCTCTATGGAAGGTTGTGCCAGGTGAGGAAAGGGGTGCAGTGAGGCGAAATCAGCCAACGTTTGTAATTGTATGGGACAACGTGGCATTTCACCACTCCCATGCAGTCACAGAGTGGTTTGCAGCCCATCATAGGATGGTGTAACTTTTCTTCCCACCTTACTCTCCATTCCTCAAGGCCATAGTGGAATTATGTTCCTCATGGAGGTGGAAGGTTTATGACCACCATCCACATGATCAAATGTCCCTCCTGGACGCAATGAATGCTGGATGCCTGGACATATCTGCAGAAGATTGCCAAGGATGAACCAGGCATGCCAAAATATTATTTCCTGGGTGTACTGCCAAAGATGACATAAGATGTGACGTGGATGAGAACCTGTGGCCAAATGCAGAAGACAGGGTTGACTAGCATTGCTACTGTATCTGTATCGGTAGTTGGTGTGTACACAAATTCTTGTATTTTGGAATCACTCAATGCCAAAAAGTGACATAAAACATATTGAAGCATATTGCATCATGTCTGATCCACTGCAGTGGATTCTAAACAGTAGAGAGGTGTCATTCTTGTTTTGAAAAGACATTTTACAAAAGAAAATATTGTGTAATACTACCTGTTGTTAGTGATTTTTAGGTCATTGTTTTATGAGTGACAAAGTGTGCTTGCTGAGTGACAACCTTTGCTAGTGTTATGGAAGAATGAGATGATTTGAGACATGTATGTGTTTTGGTAGTTTTAGTGAATTTTGGATGTGAAATTAACTGCTGTGCCAAGCTGAAAGTTGGTTAGAAGAACTGTGTGAAGAGTTTTGAAAAAGTGACCTACTGTAAGTATTGAGAAATGGGTCCTAGCGATTATAAAAAACTGTAAATGCGCTGAATACAACAGATGTAGACTTTACATCAAAATGCTTACTTACAAGCCCTTTATCACCAATGCAGAGCTAAAAAGCAAAACAAAATAGCAAAATAAAAAAGGGAAATAGTAACACAATAAAAGAACAATAACAAGGTTATATAGAAGAACTACCAGTGCCAAGTCAATAATTGAGGTAATTGAGGTAAGGGGTAAAAATGTCTAGGCAATCAGGCTGGATAATAAACAGAGTAACAGCAGAGTTTGTGAAGAGTGGGTGAAGAAGGTGAAAGTGTGTCTATGTGAAAGTGTGTGTGTGTGTGTGTGTGTGTGTGTGTGTGTGTGTGTGTGTGTGTGTGTGTGTGTGTGTGTGTGTGTGTGTGTGTGTGTGTGTGTGTGTGTGTGTGTGTGTGTGTGTGTGTGTGTGTGTGTGTGTGTGTGTGTGTGTCCGTGTGTACGTGTGTGTGTGTACGTGCGTGCGTTTGTGTGGGGTCAATATGTGTGTGTGTGTGTGTGTGTGTGTGTGTGTGTGTGTGTGTGTGTGTGTGTGTGTGTGTGTGTGTGTGTGTGTGTGTGTGTGTGTGTGTGTGTGTGTGTGTGTGTGTGTGTGTGTGTGTGAGAGAGTGTTGGATTGTTGGAGTGAATGTGTGAATGTGTGTGTTGGAGTGTCAGTGTGAGTGTGTGTGTTGGAGTGTTAGTGTGAGTGTGTGCGTTGGAGTGTTAGTGTGAGTGTGTGTGTTGGAGTGTTAGTGTGAGTGTGTGTGTTGGAGTGTTAGTGTGAGTGTGTGTGTTGGAGTGTTAGTGTGAGTGTATGTGTTGGAGTGTTAGTGTGAGTGTGTGTGTTGGAGTGTTAGTGTGAGTGTATGTGTTGGAGTGTTAGTGTGAGTGTGTGTGTTGGAGTGTTAGTGTGAGTGTGTGTGTTGGAGTGTCAGTGTGAGTGTATGTGTTGGAGTGTTAGTGTGAGTGTGTGTGTTGGAGTGTTAGTGTGAGTGTATGTGTTGGAGTGTTAGTGTGAGTGTGTGTGTTGGAGTGTTAGTGTGAGTGTGTGTGTTGGAGTGTCAGTGTGAGTGTGTGTTGTTTAGGAGTGTTAGTGTGAGTGTGTTGTGTGTTGGAGTGTTAGTGTGAGTGTATGTGTTGGAGTGTTAGTGTGAGTGTGTGTGTTGGAGTGTTAGTGTGAGTGTGTGTGTTGGAGTGTTAGTGTGAGTGTGTGGGTAGAGTCCAGTGAGTGTACATAGAGCCCAGTGCAAGAGGTTCAGTGAAAAAATACAATAATAAATACAAAAAACTCAGTACTGGTAGCCAGTGTATATATCGAAATAAATGACCTCGTACCCCTGCACATCGACTCAGTACTGGTACCCCATGTATATAAGTTATTGTTACTCATTGTGTATTTATAATTTTATTACTTTTTTTACTTTTTTAACTTTCTTTTCTGTTTTGCATCTATTGTCTTTCTCTCTGCATTGTTGGAAGGGCATTTCACTGTAAGTCTGCATCTGTTGTTTATGAAGCATGTGATGAATACAATTTGATGATTATTATTTTTTCCATCTGGCAGTAGGCCGTCAGATCAGTAGTCTCATATGCACCTCCAGGAGAACAATTACACCCAAATGGGAGCAGAGATTTTGAGGGGACTTGGATAGGTACTGATCTGCCACACACAATCTAGTGCTCTGTATCTCTTAGGAATGGAACATATATTCTGAATCACCCCAAAAAAAGATAGTTAGATTCTGTCAAACAAACATAATAATTTCTGAATAAATCTAAACTGTAGCAATTGCAATGTATGCTTTCCAGACTGCATAGCCATTTTTCAATTGTTAAGGCAAAAGGGGACATTAGGGAATCTAACAATGATTGTGATCATGAACCTGATACTGTATCTACATCCATGACATCAAAACATCAATAATCACCCTTGCTGACTACACTATGTCTCTGTGGACAAGGTTGTTGCACAAGGCTGCATGTGTGGAGATAATCAGCTGGTTCTTAGAGCTCCTCATTCATCTACGAAACAGAAACTCAGTGGGAGACCCATGCAGTGAAACACTGGCTTTGTATAGGAAGCACTGCTGAGGATCCTCGCCTCAACATACTGTATTATATTGAAATCCCCCATTGAAATATAATTAGCCTGGGAGATTAACATAGAATCATTATTGGATATATGGAATGTATGCGACGCAGCAACTGCTGACAAAAATATGTCTCGTCTCAGCTCTTTGATAGGTATTGTGTGTGTTTTAACGGTTATTTCTGATGCTCCAGGGCACAGCGTTCTGAGGTCTTATTTTACATGCAGCGTAGCGGGCCACAGAAACAGCCCTGACCTATCGATTGGTCTGTAAAAGCGTCTTCTTATCAGCAGAAAATTTATGTCTGGTGGTATACAGCGCAGGAGCTACCGTACGTTAACAGATAAAACAATCCATCTGGTTGGAGAGAGAGAGTTTAAGGAGTGCTCATGTTTTTAGTGGGGAGATAAGGGACAAAGTGATGACCCTGAGACATTACAGAGTTTGGCAGTGGCAGACATGTTTTATTGCTCAGAAAAGGTCACTGTTGCCATAAAGCAACTCAGATGCAGAGTCCCTGGAAAAGGACTGCTGATTAGAACTGTGGTCAGATCATAACTCATCCAGGAACTCAGCAAAGAAACACACGACATCCTGTCCTATACCTCTGCAGTACCTCTTCCCATCAGCTGATCTCCTGATGTGGGAAAATCTAAGAAATGTAAGAGATCATTTTAAATAAAAATTGTGGAGAAAAGCAAGCTGGAAGGCCATTGGTGGACAAGGATGGACATTTCTCTGAGAGAAAGGCCATTACAAAGCAGTTACTCTCGGGCAGTTTGATTTTAAGTCCTGTACAGTATGTTTCCGCTTACAGTATGTAGCTGAATGTTTACAGCTGTTCTCCAATAGATTGGAAAACGTCACTTTTCTATGTACTGTACTTTTGGCTCTACAGCCATGTAAAGCACTCCATGAGCCTCAAACTGTGAAACACCTCACTTCAAATATCAATGCAAAAAAATGAAATAACGCATGCAGCTTGTTTTCAGCTGCAGAGCTGATGTAAGACCATGACTGGTTAGAAACAGCAACATCAATAGATGAGATGTGTTTTTGGAAGAAAGAGTGTGTGTTGTGTCTGCCCACATGAAAAGATACTATAGTATACTATGGTAAAAATACTAGTGTTTTTGCAGACTTTAGTAGTATTTACAGTTAGCTATAGTATTACTATTCTAATATATACTACAGTTTTATTTTATTTTAAGTAATTCATGTAGTGTTTTGCGGATTGTAGTATACTGTAGTATTTACTGTAGTGTTTTTGCAGATATAACTGTAGTTTTTACTATAGTGTTTTTGTTTTGTTTCATTATCTTTAACATAGAAGTGGAGGCTTCCTCCTTTAGGAAATCTACTGGAGTATACTAAAAGAGAAAATGTTTCGTAAACTGTAGATAGGTAGGACTGGGGTCTGAACAGATCGTTCAGAGCTTCTGCTCTTTTCTATAACCTGTAGGAAACCCAATATATGGTCTATACTTGGCATGTAGGTTAATCACTTATGCGTGGCATAAATTGGTATAAAGGGGGAGGGGAATAGGCAGAGATTATGCAAATTAAATACTAAAGTATTTACAGTAACACTTTACTTGACACTAAGTGTCATAACACGGCCATAACTATGTAATATGTCATAACACGGCCATAACTATGTAATATGTCATAACAGCTGGCATAACTATGTAATATGTCATAACAGCTGGCATAACTATGTAATATGTCATAACACGGCCATAACTATGTAATATGTAACTATAATATGTCACAGCCATAACTATGTAATATGTCATAACACGGCCATAACTATGTAATATGTCATAACACGGCCATAACTATGTAATATGTCATAACACGGCCATAACTATGTAATATGTCATAACACGGCCATAACTATGTAATATGTCATAACACGGCCATAACTATGTAATATGTCATAACAGCTGGCATAACTTATCATAACCTGTCAGAATATGGCCATAACACATGACACATATATTTACACCTGTTGTTGTTGTAATGAATTCTTTACAGTCATGTTTTTTCCATCATATTTTCAATAACTTGTGGAAAATAGACTTTATGACTCTGTCACTTTACTTGGACTAAGAAAATACAGTTCATGACACTGTCAAGAGACATTATGACCATCATAATCATATAAACCAGATAGACCTATAACGTGCATACCCTTATACCAGTCAAAAGAATGTCTTGTCCTGCTCCTAGAATCTGCCCCTGCATTCATCCCAGTCATCAGCAACAGAGCATTGGGCAGGTGCATGTCTGACATCAATGTTTGCACAATTACAATTATAATTTAATATGATCAATTGACAAATAATATATATAACATCACAACCAACCACAAAATAACTACCGTGGTAGGTTTTGTGTTTTTTTTTACACTCTTATGTTGGTGTCATAAACATCCATAAATAAAGCAATATACGTCACAACAGGTCTGAATATATGTGTCATGACAGTGTTATGGCCATATTATAACATGTTAGGACAAGTTATGTCAGCTCTTACCGTATTTACCTCAGTTAAAAAAGTCTAGTGTTTTTGCGGACTGTCGTGTTTTTTGCAGACATTACTGAACTATTTACTACAGTGTTTTTTGTAGACATTACTGTACTATTTACTACAGTGTTTTTTGCAGACATTACTGTACTATTTACTACAGTGTTTTTGTAGACATTACTGTACTATTTACTGCAGTGTTTTTGTAGACATTACTGTACTATTTACTACAGTGTTTTTTGCAGACATTACTGTACTATTTACTACAGTGTTTTTGTAGACATTACTGTACTATTTACTACAGTGTTTTTGCAGACATTACTGTACTATTTACTACAGTGTTTTTTGCAGACATTACTGTACTATTTACTACAGTGTTTTTGCAGACATTACTGTACTATTTACAACAGCATTTTTTGCAGACATTACTGTACTATTTACTACAGTGTTTTTGTTGTTGTTGATAAAACTGTAGTAGTTACTATAGGAATCAACAGTTTACTACAGAATTTGATAGTAAGTACTGTAGTATTCTGTAGTAGGGTACTAGGGGGTCATTTTCCCAACAAATTCCTATGTGTCTTCACAACTTTTGGAGATATTTCAACAAAACAATTTTGTGGGAGGTTTATCATAATTTTGTCGATATATTCCAACAAAGTATATATAAGTAGGAAAACCTTAAAATAAAAAATATACTTGTTTAGAGAGAAAATGCTTTTGAGGAAAGTAGTAATATGTTGGATGAGTGTGTTGGGGGCATCACTTTATTTGTGACCTATGTACAAACTAGAATCGTGCAACGGCAGAGCATAAGAGAGTTGCCACATTAATGTTACACTGAATTAATTTAGTCGCGTTATTAAATGTTATATTCCAATGGTATTTAATGTTATTAGTTATATTCCATTCCAATATTATATTCCAATTCATATTTGTTTAATGAATTCAAAACAACTATTGAAAACCTTTGGCTCCTGAATGTCATTTTAAAGACTGATGGGATTTAACATCTTGCATTATTCAAATAATGTTTCGTGCAATTGTACATAATGGACTGTATGGAAAAGGAACAACAAAGAAAGAACAAAGAAAATGTATTTTACATCAAACCTTCTCATAGTGCAGATATTAATGGTAACATGTGCAACACTACCCCCCCCCCCCACCACCATATGTATTTAAACAATTACAATAAGACAACTAGAATTAGCTTTTAACTATTACTTACTAAATAATGTATAAATAGAGCTGATGAAATGGATTTGAACAGCCTATGCCTATGCCCCTTTTCTAAAAACAACATTTAATGAATAACAAAAAAAGTGTAAACTGTAGACATGCTTCTCTATATAGTATATTCACCTAAGCATGACCTTTATCCACATAACATTTTTTTCCAAAACGTAGCTTTTTTTTGTGTCAGAAATGAGACATTGTTGTTAGGAGGGGCTAGTTACCCCCTAGTACCCTACATTGAAGTATGTTTTAGTGTGGGTGGGGTGTTGGTAGCAGGGGTAGACTGTTATGTGCAGCTCAGCATGGCTGCCCTCTTGCTGGTCTGGCTCCCATGTGAAGTCTGTGGGAATCACTGGAAGGCTGTGTTTGTTTCTCGGGGAGGATCTAAACTTGAACAGTCATTGGTAAGCCTTCATAGGCAGCCAGTGAGATGAAAGAGCTTGAGTCAGTGGAGAAAACAGAAGGCAGATTTAAAGCACATTTGGGATCGAGGGGGTGATTTCACAACAGAAGCAGAAAAGTGAGTTCAAAGTATTGAAAGTCAATTGCTGTTTGCAGTGGGATTCTGCCAAATATCAACTGATTCAAATGAAGAAGTCTCTGGTGGTGTCACACTGAGCTGGCAGTAAATGTAACAGCAGAGATGATGCAATAGAAGGAGCTGTCCATAGCTCACATTAATGCTTCCATTACTCCAGATAGGTGAGGAGCAGGGTGGGTGGCATGGGGGGACTAGGTGATGGACCCATCCAACAGATTTATGCTGTGATCTCTGGCATATCTCAGCCACTCAAGGCACAACTCAAGGACAGCAGTGACATCATGGACTGCAGTGTGGGACATTAGGACTCCGATATTAGAACTAGTATAGAGAAGTTCACTTCTCAGTGCAGGGTTATATGAGTAGAATATATTGCGCTAACTTTAAGGTGTGCCTTTCCTTGTCTGAGGTGCAGCTTGCCAGTCTATTACACCAGTCTGTAGAGACAGAGGAGTGTTCAATGTCAACAGACAGACAGAATGAGTCAGACAATACAAACAAAAACACACTTGTCTTTAAAGAAACATTTTCAGATAGTCCCTTAGAATGTCGGTGTGATCAATAATTCATTTGCAACTGTTTACCAACAATTATCTTTACTCATTTCTTGACAAAAACGGTCAGAAATTGCAGTACTGAATGTGAGTACGTCTGCCTCCTTTCATTACTAATTACCACAAAAGCGTTGGGTCTTCCACTCAATACACTATCAGTTTAAACTGCCATTTACAGCTGACTTTGAGAAATACATTTGACACATTGTGATGTTTGAATAATTTGACTTGATTTTAAACAAAGCAGCAACTTCAGTCTCACTGAGCCCAATGAGTCCCACAGTCACGCCGGTATGATTTACTGTGGGACTGTTAAACCTTTTTAAACACTGTGTGTTTAAGCTACTGACTTCTGGGTTGTACCATTGGATTAGTCTATTTCTTCTGCATTCGTTGGTACCATTAGTCTGTGTAATTAACGGGGGCTGAGCTAGAGCAGTATTTGTGAGACAAGGGTGGATCATGATGGGGCCCGGGACCGTACTGGTCAGGCACCGTGTTATGCAGTGGAGCGCACGGTGTCTCCAGTACGCGTTCTTAGCCCGGTGCCCTACATCCCAGCTCCCCGCATCTGCCGGGCTAGGGTGAGCATCCAGCCAGGACGGATGGTGCCAGCCCTGCTCTCCAGACCTCCAATAAGTCTCTACGGCCCAGGGTATCCTGCGCCGGCTCTGCGCACTGTCTCCAGTGCATCTGCACAGCCCAGTGCATCCTGTGCCTGCTCCCCGCACGTGCCGGGCCAAAGTCACCATCCAACCTCCAGTGCGCCTCCACGGCCCAGTGTATCCGGTGCCTCTGCCAAGGACAGGGCCTCCTGTATGTCTCTCCAGGCTGGTGAGTCCTGTGCCTGCGCCCAGAACTAATCCTCTTGTATGTCTCCCCAGCCTGGTGAGCCCTGTGGCAGCTCCACATACCAGACTGCCCATACGTCTCCTCCCTCCAGTGACGATCCATGGCAAGAAGCCTCCAGTGGTGATCCATGGCAAGAAGCCTCCAGTGGTGATTCATGGCATGAAGCCTCCACTGAGCAAAAACAAATTGTATTGACAGTCTTCACATAAAGGTTTTTGCTTCCGCGGATGTTATTTTTCATGAATGCAACTGTTTTTCAACTTGTTTTGTGTTCTACTTGTAACTCTGGTTGTCCCGAAAAGAAAAAGCTAAAACATGTCATTGTGAGCCTAAATATAAGGGCTGGACATGCAGATAAATGAAAAGACGATTTTTGCTAGGGTCTCGGAACTGATAGGGTTAAATGTCAACTACAGATCAAAGGTCTGTAACTAGTGAAATTAGAAATCACCTCCACCCAAAAGACAGCACATGTCAATTCTACACTGTCAGTTTTCAGAAAACCTTTGTTCATCCCAATGTCGATTAAAAAATGTCAAACAAATGAGAATGTCACCTGCTGTTCACCAATGATTCCGACTCCAAAGTATAAAAAGAATGGTTGGTTGGTGGGTTCAGTTGGAAGCAGCAGAACAGGTCAAGTCATTAGAACATATGAAAAGCATGTTCTGTGCTTTGAAAGTCTGACATTGACTTGAGGCAAAGGCTTATGATGTACATGATAAACAGATCATTAAGTAAACAGGTTGCCAGTCTACCTGGAGGTTTCTGTTTCCAACAGAAGGACTTTCATTCTGAGGCCTGGTTGTTTGAGATGCTGGCCAGAAAGAGTAACCACAGATGTCATGTGAGGTATTTACTTTGTGTGGTTTGGCCTGAACCAATAGGTCAAATGAGGAGTGGGGTGTAAAGTAATTTGCCATGCTTATTCATTCAAGTGTTGACCTTTATCGGGTCAAATGACTTTGAATGTGGATTGTACAGTATGTAAAGGTCAATAGCTACTGCATTGTATAATATTCTGCTTTGAAGTGTAGGCATACCATACACCCCCAAGTGTCCCTCTTTATAAACATCTAGACATGGAAACATTATAAACATCTAGACATAGGTGAACATCTAGACATGGAAACATTATATACATATAGACAAAGGTGAACATCTAGACATGGAAACATTATATGCATCTATACATAGGTGAACATCTAGACATGGAAACATTATATACATCTAGACATAGGTGAACATCTAGACATGGAAACATTATATGCATCTATACATAGGTGAACATCTAGACATGGAAACATTATATACATCTAGACATAGGTGAACATCTAGACATGGAAACATTATATGCATCTATACATAGGTGAACATCTAGACATGGAAACATTATATACATCTAGACATAGGTGAACATCTAGACATGGAAACATTATATACATCTAGACAAAGGTGAACATCTAGACATGGAAACATTATATACATCTAGACATAGGTGAACATCTAGACATGGAAACATTATATACATCTAGACAAAGGTGAACATCTAGACATGGAAACATTATAAACATCTAGACATAGGTGAACATCTAGACATGGAAACATTATATACATCTAGACAAAGGTGAACATCTAGACATGGAAACATTATATACATCTAGACATAGGTGAACATCTAGGCATGGAAACATTATATACATCTAGACATGGAAACATTATAAACATCTAGACATGGAAACATTATATACATCTAGACATGGAAACATTATATACATTTACATTTACATTTAAGTCATTTAGCAGACGCTCTTATCCAGAGCGACTTACATCTAGACATAGGTGAACATCTAGACATGGAAACATTATATACATCTAGACAAAGGTGAACATCTAGACATGGAAACATTATATACATCTAGACATAGATGAACATCTAGACATGGAAACATTATATACATCTAGACATAGGTGAACATCTAGACATGGAAACATTATATACATCTAGACATAGGTGAACATTATAAACATCTAGACAAAGGTGAACATCTAGACATGGAAACATTATATACATCTAGACATAGAAACATTATATACACCTAGACATAGGTGAACATCTAGACATGGAAACATTATATACATCTAGACATGGAAACATTATATACATCGAGACATAGGTGAACATCTAGACATGGAAACATTATATACATCTAGACAAAGGTGAACATCTAGACATGGAAACATTATATACATCTAGACATAGGTGAACATCTAGACATGGAAACATTATAAACGTCTAGACAAAGGTGAACATCTAGACATGGAAACATGATATACATCGAGACAAAGGTGAACATCTAGACATGGAAACATTATATACATCTAGACATGGAAACATTATATACATCTAGACATGGAAACATTATAAACATCTAGACAAAGGTGAACATCTAGACATGGAAACATTATATACATCTAGACATGGAAACATTATATGCATCTAGACATAGGTGAACATCTAGACATGGAAACATTATATGCATCTAGACATGGAAACATTATATGCATCTAGACATAGGTGAACATCTAGACATGGAAACATTATATACATCTAGACATAGAAACATTATATGCATCTAGACATAGGTGAACATCTAGACATGGAAACATTATATACATCTAGACATAGAAACATTATATACATCTAGACATGGAAACATTATATGCATCTAGACATAGGTGAACATCTAGACATGGAAACATTATAAACAAAAACAGAAACACATAAATACTGTACGTCATACATTTTAAAAAAAACATTGTCCATAGAAACACATTGCTATTGGACAAAACATGTAATATACCTATAAAAATGTATATATATTGTACATAGCCCAGTTATTTCACGTATTGCAATGATACCTGTGTATGTACTAGTGTGTCTTCTGCTGCATTGAAAGTCAGTTTAGCCTTTTAAGTTGAAATCAATGAGTGCATGACTGATTGGACTTTATCATTTGTTTGTCTCAGTCGAGAAAACTTTGAGTTATCTTGTAAACCAGGCAGATGTTTGAGAACAGAATGAACTTGTCGAAACTAAACAAGTTGAACATGGTAATTATTTTAACATTATAAGCTGATATTCCCTCAGAAGTCAGAACATAACATATTTTTTAAATAATCCACTTTAAATCAACATTCTGGAGAAAATGTTCAGTGATAGAATTCAGATTTCAGGAGCTTAATTTTATAGTTCAAGGGTAACAGTACTCATTGCCATAATCCCCCAGTATCCCCACAGCTCCATAGTGATAAGATAGTTTCATTTTTTCCAAACTATCCCCATTATTAATTTTCACCCCCAGCCTATCATCCCTTCAGATAGCACACAGTTCTCCATTCTATATCAGATCATAAAATTGTTGTAAGTGGTTTAAAACTACAATCAGAGAGAGAGAGAGAGAGAGAGAGAGAGAGAGAGAGAGAGAGAGAGAGAGAGAGAGAGTTTTAATTAATGTTGCTTCACTTCTCCCAAACGAATCCCTGCCACTGTAGGATTTACTGGCATTACTGATACTGACAAAATGATCGCTCAGGGAGAGATAAAACAATATGAAAGGAGCAAAAAAAGGGCTTTGAAACAACACCCACTCCTCTGGTCTCAAAACGAGTAAAGCACTTATTCAACCTGGCTGTTAGTTAAACCAGTAATATACTACATTATGTCAGCTAATTGACATGGATCTTGTGACATGGACACCAGACAGCAAGAGTCTTTGATTTACGTACTTTTAGTGTAGACATAGGTAACCCACTTATAACCTGATTTACTGCATGAGTAATATAAAACATGCCAAATCAGAATTAAAAACTGTTCTATTGTAGCAGCAGCAGTATTTTGAAAAATGTGTGTGTCCTTTGCCTCATAAAGGCTTAATCTTCACTCTCATACAATACATGTAAAAATAAAAAAATCTTCATATTTGACAAGCTCCCATGTTGGACATCACATTGAGTCTAGTCTGAATACCTCCAGCAACATACCAAGCAGCTCCCATGTTGGACATCACATTGAGTCTAGTCTGAATACCTCCAACAACATACCAAGCAGCTCCCATGTTGGACATCACATTGAGTCTAGTCTGAATACCTCCAGCAACATACCAAGCAGCTCCCATGTTGGACATCACATTGAGTCTAGTCTGAATACCTCCAGCAACATACCAAGCAGCTCCCATGTTGGACATCACATTGAGTCTAGTCTGAATACCTCCAACAACATACCAAGCAGCTCCCATGTTGGACATCACATTGAGTCTAGTCTGAATACCTCCAGCAACATACCAAGCAGCTCCCATGTTGGACATCACATTGAGTCTAGTCTGAATACCTCCAGCAACATACCAAGCAGCTCCCATGTTGGACATCACATTGAGTCTAGTCTGAATACCTCCAGCAACATACCAAGCAGCTCCCATGTTGGACATCACATTGAGTCTAGTCTGAATATCTCCAGCAACATACCAAGCAGCTCCCATGTTGGACATCACATTGAGTCTAGTCTGAATACCTCCAACAACTGTGACGACCCTCCCACTCTGTCTGCCGTATTCTGTCTTTGTTCTTGTTTCCTTATTAGGATGCCGGTGGGCGGAGTTGAGAGGGTCGTCAGCTACATGGGAAACACCTGGGCCAGGTGTCTCCCAGGATAAATAGACCTCTTCCACATTCATGGAAGAGACTCTCTCCATGCAGACACCCGTTGTAGATTGTGTTGTGGTTCTTGGTGGCCTTTTGTTTGTTTGCTTTGGCACCTTTCAACACCCTGCATTATCACATTCATGCATGCAAAACACTCACTTACACTACTGATTACTGATTACTGATTACACACACCATTGTATATTATACTTAGTTGCTTTAGTTAATAAATACATATTTTGCTACTCCTTATCTCCACGTTGCCTCCCTTTGTTACGGGCTTTGAGCCGGTTCGTGACACAACATACCAAGCAGCTCCCATGTTGGACATCACATTGAGTCTAGTCTGAATATCTCCAGCAACATACCAAACAGCTCCCATGTTGGACATCACATTGAGTCTAGTCTGAATACCTCCGGCAACATACCAAGCAGCTCCCATGTTGAACATCACATTGAGTCTAGTCTGAATACCTCCAGCAACATACCAAGCAGCTCCCATGTTGGACATCACATTGAGTCTAGTCTGAATACCTCCAGCAACATACCAAGCAGTGACTTAAGAGCTCCTTATGTTTTAAAAAAGCATCAAGGCACAATCTCACTGCCTTTCTCCACGGATCTGTGTATTTGTGAAATTCGGCTGAAATAACAGGGGTTTTGGCCTCTCCAATTCACTGTCATGCTCAACTTGTATAAATATTCAGATGGAAAGGACCAGAGGCTAATGCAGTCTTATGGGCAATTTTCTGAGAGCAGAGATGATGATGAATTGCATGCCAGCTGTGATTTTAAACCCCGCAAAGAGGAAGAGAAAGGCAGCCCCCTGCCTCCTCCTCCCTTCCTCCGATCTTCCCTTCCTCCCCTCATCCTCTCCTCCCATCCTTAATCTTCTCTTCCTCCCAGCTTCCCCTCCTCCCTCCCATTTTGACATTTCTATTATGGAGGAGTATCTACTCCAGTAAAGCAGGCTGCTGCCGCCTGGCACTACCCGCTCCTACCTGCTCTAACTTAATCCTTCTGATATTTCAATAGCCCACTTGCCTTCCTCAGAAACACTGACATAATATTTAATATTGAATCCAGTTCAAGATGGAGGGAGCGGGTACCAGTATGGAGGGTTCGTAGTGGATTTGGGGACCACAGAGTCCTGTTTATATAGCTCAATTTTTCATACATTTTCTTACAATTTTCTTATCGGGCATTTCCATGTAAAGGACCCAAGAGCACTAAGTAAATTCCATGTAAACAACCCATGACACCAAGTAATTTCCATGTTAAAGGACCCATGAGCACCAACATGTGAAGTTCATAGGAGCAAGTCCAATTTGCTGTCAAATGACAGCTAAGAGTATGTTTTGTATTGTTTTATTAAAGGAAAGATCCACTCTAAAACAACTATGTTTTGGTATTTGTTTCATTAGTCCACTTGATATATTCCCAAAATGTTATAAATGTCAGCAATCAAGTTTTCAAGATATAGGACTTTCATAAAGCAAATTGTTTTGCATGATATATTTTGCATCATATAATGATGTATCAAGTACTGCTGAGCGATGAACCATTTTTTGGGGGCTTCAATTACTTCCATTTAGTTCTGTTTTTTTGTGAGTTCAACATGCCATTTCTCTAGAGAGAAATCAAATCATTCATGAGAGAAATTGGGCATGTTCGAGCACATAACTTTTGTGAAGTCGGTGACCATCGTTGGCTACCACCTTTCAAAGGGTGTTGCATTATGGACATAAAAATTGTCAGAGTTGCACCTACATGTCGACTGCATGAACTTTACAACAACCATGTGATCAAAGGTCATGAGGTTTCGACTGCAGTCGACTTACATTTCCTTCAGTTGCTCCTCACCAGCTGCAACTTGCAGCCATCACCTGCATTGTGGGAGGCACTATTTGTCAACCAATCATTGGAATGTTTTTGTTTGACCCATGCAAATAGGACCAAAGATGTGACTGCATTAAGAAGCACCTTTGCCACGATTCATAAGTACAGTATACAGTGGATATCTACAAATTCATGTGATATTTGAGGCTCTCTCTCCCCCAATTGATAGTACAATGTAAATCAAATCAAATCAAATCCATTTTTATTTGTCACATACACATGGTTAGCAGATGTTAATGCGAGTGTAGCGAAATGCTTGTGCTTCTAGGTCCGACAATGCAGTAATAACCAACAAGTAATCTAGCTAACAATTCCAAAACTACTACCTTATAGACACAAGTGTAAGGGGATAAAGAATATGTACATAAAGATATATGAATGAGTGATGGTACAGAGCGGCATAGGCAAGATACAGTAGATGATATAGAGTACAGTATATACGTATACATATGAGATGAATAATGTAGGGTATGTAAACATTATATTAGGTAGCATTGTTTAAAGTGGCTAGTGATATATTTTACATCATTTCCCATCAATTCCCATTATTAAAGTGGCTGGAGTTGAGTCAGTGTATTGGCAGCAGCCACTCAATGTTAGTGGTGGCTGTTTAACAGTCTGATGGCCTTGAGATAGAAGCTGTTTTTCAGTCTCTCGGTCCCAGCTTTGATGCACCTGTACTGACCTCGCCTTCTGGATGATAGCGGGGTGAACAGGCAGTGGCTCGGGTGGTTGTTGTCCTTGATGATCTTTATGGCCTTCCTGTGACATCGGGTGGTGTAGGTGATCTGGAGGGCAGGTAGTTTGCCCCCGGTGATGCATTGTGCGGACCTCACTACCCTCTGGAGAGCCTTACGGTTGTGGGCGGAGCAGTTGCCATACCAGGCGGTGAGTTCTTTTGGAGTTCTTTTGGCGACAAGCCGGATTTCTTCAGCCTCCTGAGGTTGAAGAGGCGCTGCTGCGCCTTCTTCACGATGCTGTCTGTGTGGGTGGACCAATTCAGTTTGTCTGTGATGTGTACGCCGAGGAACTTAAAACTTACTACCCTCTCCACTACTGTTCCATCGATGTGGATAGGGGGGTGTTCCCTCTGCTGTTTCCTGAAGTCCACAATCATCTCCTTAGTTTTGTTGACGTTGAGTGTGAGGTTATTTTCCTGACACCACACTCCGAGGGCCCTCACCTCCTCCCTGTAGGCCGTCTCGTTGTTGTTGGTAATCAAGCCTACCACTGTTGTGTCGTCCGCAAATTTGATGATTGAGTTGGAGGCGTGCGTGGCCACGCAGTCGTGGGTGAACAGGGAGTACAGGAGAGGGCTCAGAACGCACCCTTGTGGGGCCCCAGTGTTGAGGATCAGCGGGGTGGAGATGTTGTTGCCTACCCTCACCACCTGGGGGCGGCCCGTCAGGAAGTCCAGTACCCAGTTGCACAGGGCGGGGTCGAGACCCAGGGTCTCGAGCTTGATGACGAGCTTGGAGGGCACTATGGTGTTAAATGCCGAGCTGTAGTCGATGAACAGCATTCTCACATAGGTATTCCTCTTGTCCAGATGGGTAGGGGCAGTGTGCAGTGTGGTTGAGATTGCATCGTCTGTGGACCTATTTGGGCGATAAGCAAATTGGAGTGGGTCCAGGGTGTCAGGTAGGGTGGAGGTGATATGGTCCTTGACTAGTCTCTCAAAGCACTTCATGATGACGGAAGTGAGTGCTTCGGGGGGCGGTAGTCGTTTAGCTCAGTTACCTTAGCTTTCTTGGGAACAGGAAAGCTAAGGTAACTGAGGTAAACGACTACACATATATTTACAGTTGTGAATATGGGGTTGTAATGTTTGACATTACAAAGAAACACTTTTATATACAATGGGAAAACTGCCACGTTGCAAGCACTGAGCCTTGCTGTTGGAAAACCACATCAGCGTCCAACTTTTGCCTGTAGCAGATGCACCTCCCCCGACTTTCATCTGCAGTCAGTTGCTTCAGCCTTACCACTCAAATGAGCCCACTAGGTCAAGAACTATGTGGGACGCTGGGCTGAAGCAAGTTGTAGTTTGCATTAGGCAAATATTCAGCTAGCTCAGTGCAGAAATGTGGTCATTTCTGTGCTGAACTAGTTGACCATAATCCATTGAGCCTATTCTTCCCAGCTCAGACAGATGGATAGCCTACATAGACCCATGAGAGAAATGTACACAACCCAAAGACAACAGGGATAGAGACTACCGGATTGATAGTTGTTGTAGTTTGTAATAAGCAGTCTTGAAAGTACAATATGACTTATGTACCTTGAAAAACTTGTACACTTATTTTGTCAGACAGCTCTGCAGCATACATAGGCAGGTACGAGCAAGTTACTAGCCTAGCTAAATAGGCTGACTTAAAGACTACAGTATGGGGAGCACAGAGATAGCGTTAGATGGTTGTCTGGCTGGCTGCTAATACCCGAGCTGAGATGAGATGACGACTTTAAGGAATTAAAAATAATAAAGTCATCAAATAAAAGCTAAGTAATATACACAACTGAAATATTTTATTATTTCATAGTAATTTCCTATTTCTCTATTGATGTCTACCCAATGTGGATCTGACAGAGACAATGGAATGTTTTCAATGTTTTGGCAAGTTCATTATTTTTGGCTTTGGAATTTTCATTAAAAGCTCTTTAAATAATTGTAACGTACTTATTTCATCATGCATTTAATGTTTAAAAATAATTAGCGAAACCAAAATCAAAAAGCGTGATTCTTTTTTAATAACTGAAACCGAACCAATCTCAAAAAGCACTAATCGCTCAGCACTAGTGGCAAGTGACGCGTTTTTAAAAAGTCCCATATCTTGAAAACTTGGCTGCTAAGATGCAACACATTTTGGGACTATATAAACTGTGGAGTAATGACAGAAATTCCCCAAAACAGTTTTTGAATGGATTTTTCCTTTGAGGCAAATACACATTTTTCAACCATTTTCCTTCTTAAAAACAAACAGTTTGGTCACCTGCTATGTCCTCCTTTCCACTCTCATACTGTTATGTTCAGCTCTTAACTGCTAAATGACTTAAATGTAAATGTAAAAACTGTTTTCTTTCTCTTTCTGTCATCTGTTGATCAAAGCAAGAGTAAAAACAGTCTGGACACCCCCCCCCTCTCTCTGTCGCTCTCTCTTTCTCTACCTTACTCTCTTTCTCTCTCTTTCTCTCTCTCTCTACCTCTTACTCTCTTCTTTCTCTTCTCCCTCTCTCTCTCTCTCTCTACCTCTTACTCTCTTTCTCTACCTCTCTACCTCTTACTCTCTTTCTCTCTCTCTACCTCTTACTCTCTTCTCTCTCTCTCTCTACCTCTCTACCTCTTACTCTCTTCTTTCTCTTCTCTCTTTCTCTCTCTCTCTACCTCTTACTCTCTTCTCTCTCTCTCTCTACCTCTACCTCTTACTGTCTTCTTTCTCTTCTCTCTCTCCAGTTAGTATCACCTCTCCCAGCTCTTACTGACACCTACCCATGAGCGCCCTCTCTTTCCATTTACCAGGTAGCTGGCATCCTTACCAATGAGCACTGACCAACACCCTACGTCCATGAAGGTGGAAAAGTAGTTGAAATTTGGTCAGTCTGCTCTGGCCTTGATTTTAACGTCCACAGACGTAATTTTAGGATTTTAGTTCTGGATCAGTCTTGATTTGGCTCAAACATAGACGTCCATGATTGGTTCAGATTTGGTCCAGACTAGACCATATCTGAACCAATCATAGACGTGGATGTTTTACAAGTTTGGACAGCACAGCACTGTACAGTTGATCACATTAGAGTACAGTAGTAGAGCACAGTATAGTAGAGTAAAGTACCGTACTGTAATTTACTGTACTGAACTCAACCTGAACTCTGAAAGAAACTCAGCCCGACTTTCAACTTACTCCTGAAATGTGTAATAGTAGAAAGCACAAGGTGTAATTTCAAAATGGGGAAGTGCATCATCAGTTTACCTCATCGCGACAGTCACTGCATACCTCAGAGAGCTATTTATCACTTGTCAGAAATGTCCAGATCAACTAGCCCACGTCAACTAACTTTTTTTAGCTAGGTTTTTTAGCCCATAGATTGTGTTGTTATGTTTGAGTCACCCAAATGTCACATGAATACACATTAGACATGGCAAAATGTATAGAATTGCAAGATCATTTGCTTTAAACCTGCAAAATGTTCTCTCCACCAAACAAGAGGGGTGTGAACAGTTTGTGTCATGAACAGTGCTTGTGCACATAGAAATAGACGTAGCATGTGCACACGCTTAGGGGAGTCGAGGCATGTTCCCCAATACTGAAAGGGGGTCTAAGTGAAAAAGTTTGAGATCTCCTGCTGTAATGTAATGTACAGTAGAGTAGAGCACACTAGAGTTGAGTACAGTATAATGTATTGTCTTTTATTGTACTGTACTGAACTCTACTGTACTGTACTGAACTCTACTCTACTCTTTTGTGTTGTACTGTGCTGTACTGTATTGTATTGTACTTAAGCAATAACACCCGAAGGGGTTTGGTATATGGCCAATATACCACGGCTCAGGGCTGTTCTTGGCACGACGCAACGCCATATATCACAAAGCCCAGAGGTGCCTTATTGCTTATTGCTGTTACCAGCCTAATTAGAACAGTAAAAATAAATGTATACGGTCTGATATACCACGGCTGTCAGCCAATCAGTATTCAGGGCTCAATCCACCGAGTCTATAAAGTACACTAGACTGTGCTTTACTTTGATGTCCAAACTTGTGAAAGATAGAAGTCTATGCTTGGTTCAAATTTGTTCCGGTCTCGACCAACCAAATTTGTTCTTGTTTGGGGGCAGAGCTCATTGAAAGTATAGCCAGTGTGTAGAATAATACCCAAATATGCAAAGGAGGATAGTGCATATTTCTATCTTTGTGTACTTGTTCAGGCTACAGTATTTTGCCATGAACAGAATGAAATTCATATCCATAATTATACATTTCTATATAGTACAGATCAGGGACCCATGATGTCTTTCTGCTACCAGGTGTAAATCCACTTCATTTCCTGTTCAATTTATTTTAAGTCAAGGTGTCATGTCATAGCTGGCATCCAATTCTTTCTGCAGACATCTTTGAATCTTTGAGTTTTTGGAAAACGTAGTCACTGTCACGCCTTGGTCTTAGTATTTTGTATTTTCGTTTATATTTGGTCAGGCCAGGGTGTGACATGGGTTTAATGTTGTGTTTCGTATTGGGGGTTTTGTAGGTATTGGGATTGCGGCTGAGTAGGGCTGTAGCATAGGTTGGCTGCCTGAGGCGGTTCTCAATCAGAGTCAGGTGATTCTCGTTGTCTCTGATTGGGAACCGTATTTAGGTAGCCTGGGTTTCGCTTTGTATTTCGTGGGTGATTGTTCCTGTCTCTGTGTAGTTTCACCAGATAGGCTGTAATTAGGTTTTCACGTTCCGTTTGTTGTTTTGCTTTTGTATTAAGTTATTTCATGTATCACTCTTCATTTATTAAAGACATGAGTAACCACCACGCTGCATTTCGGTCCGACTGTCTTTCTACAAACGAAGAACGCCGTTACAGTCTCAGGATGACGGAGGGCGATTTTACAGATATTCTGCGAAAAAACAAAGTAAAAGTAAATGTGTAAATGTTGTAAAATGTTCCGTGTAAATTGTTAAAAGTAGTCTTTGTGCGTAGAGTTATATGGTTTGTTAAACTTTGAAATACACTGTATGTTTTCTATTTGGCATATATTTTAAAGTGAAAAATCGGAGTCATGCTTTCCTACAGTGTGTAGAAGAAGTTCATGAAGTTCCTGATTGAGCAGGGATTGGAGAGAAAGCTCCTAATGAACACATAACATCTCTTTGTGAAGTGCAGCCTATATCCCTCTATGGTGATCTCACACCACATCAGAGGAGAGAAGTAGAGAAGATGATTAAATGCACTAATTGAATTGCTGTGTGTGTACGCACTTGTGCATCCCTCCAAACAACCAGAGCAATCACCTCAGCGGGTGCTGCGTTTAATTTCACAGCCTGTGTTTGATGTGGGAGAAGGAATAGATTAAAACCCAACGCTACATGTGGTCAATCTGTTGCAGTGGTTGCCTCTGCACTCTTGTTTATTTACAGAAATTGAATTTCCGCCATTATAGACAATTCCCTACCCTCCACCACTTCACCCACCCTTCTCCCCATCCAGCAGCTTCACTCAAAGGCCCACACTCCTCTCTGCTACTTCTGCATGTTAATGACATGAAAATAAGCCATCGAGCTATGATCAATGAATGAAGTTAAGCCTTCCAAATCACTGTGCGTCCAGCTGTCATTCACTGAGAGAGAGAGAAAGAGAGAGAGAGAGAGAGAGAGAGAGAGAGAGAGAGAGAGAGAGAGAGAGAGAGAGAGAGAGAGAGAGAGAGAGAGAGAGAGAGAGAGAGAGAGAGAGAGAGAGAGAGAGAGAGAGAGAGAGAGAGAGAGAGAGAGAGAGAGAGAGAGAGAGAGAGATTCTGTCTTCTGAGAATAGAATGAAACAACAACTGCAAGATCTTGAAAACTGAGCGAGGTGCTGCAAATCCAAATCAACTTACACTACACTGCTGGTCAAACATCTCATTCCAAAATCATGGGCATTAACATGGAGTTGGTCCCCTCTTTTCTGCTATAATAGCCTCCACTCTTCTAGGAAGGCTTTCCACTAAATGTTGGAACATTGCTGTGGGGACTTGCTTCCATTCAGCCACAAGAGCATTCATGAGGTTGGGCACTGATGTTGGGTGATTAGGCCTGGCTCGTAGTCGACGTTCCAATTCATCCCAAAGGTGTTCGGTGGGATTGAGGTCAGGGCTCTGTGCAGGCCAGTCAAGTTCTGCCACACCGATCTCAACAAACCATTTTTGTATGGACCTCACTTTGTGCATGGTGGCATTGTTATGCTGAAACAGGAAAAGGCCTTCCCAAAACTGTATCCACAAAGTTGGAAGCACATAATTGTCTAGAATGTTTTTGTATGCTGTAGAATTAAGATTCCCCTTCACTGGAACTAAGGGGCCAAGCACGAACCATGAAAAACAGCCCAGACCATTTTTCCTCCTCCACCAAACTTTACAGTTGGCACTATGCATTCAGACAGGTAGTGTTTTCCTGGCATCCGACAAACCCAGATGTATCTGTCGTACTGCCAGATGGTGATAGCATTACTCATCACTCTAGAAAACGCGTTTCCACTGCTCCAGAGTCCAATCACGGTAAGCTTTACACCACTCCAGCTGAGACTTGGCATTGCGCATGGTGATCTTAGTCTTGTGTGCAGCTGCTTGGCCATTGAAACCCATTTCATGAAGCTCCCGTCTAACAGTTATTGTGCTGACGTTGCTTCCAGAGGCAGTTTGGATCTTGGTAGTAAGTGTTGCAACCGAGGACAGATGATTTTTACACGTTACGTGCTTCAGCACTCGCCGATCCCGTTCTGTGAGCTTGTGTGGCCTACCATTTGGGGCTGAGCCGTTGTTGCTCCTAGACGTTTCCACTTTACAATAACAGCACTTACAGTTGACCGGGGCAGTTCTAGCAGGGCAAAAATTTAACGAAATGACTTGTTAGAAAGCTGGCATCCTATGACGGTGCCACGTTGAAAGTCACTGAGCTCTTCAGTAATGCCATTCTACTGCCAATGTTTGTCTATGAAGATTGCATGGCTGTGTGCTCGATTTTTACACGTCAGCAACGGGTGTGGCTGAAATAGCCGAATCCACTAATTTGAAGGGGTGTCTACATACTTTTGTATATATAGTGTATTTCAAAGTATCACTCACTCCAACTCACTAAATCGTCTACCTAGCTAGGCTACATCTAATGTTAAACATCACACAAGATCAAGATAGAAAAGGAGAAAATGAGATAAAATCAGTCTGGCGGGCAAGAACACTGGTGCACTCTTAGACACACAGAGCAAGTAACAGACTGACTGAGAAAGTCTAAAGTTGACCTTGAGTCTGTGTCTCCTCTGAGTCAGTCCATCTACAGCCATAGAGTGTGGATAACTCTCTTCACACTAATGACATGTAATGGCAACTCAGTCAGGAGGTGATTTGACAGGTGTTCGGTGCCCACCCTCTCAGGTCAATAGGGGATTGTCTGGGAGCCTCATACTGAGTCTTACCCGCCTCTCCTTCCAGAGCCATGTCATGCTAATATGTATCAACAGGGATGCGACTCCAAGTGCTATTTAGCGTGATTTCCAATACAGACTGAAATATTCTACTGTTGCTCATTGATCAGAAAATGTCATTTGGTATGATACCTTTCTACATGTGATGTCCTGAGGCTATGCGGGGTTTTCCTTGCCCCATCCCAGCGTATAAACCTTGGACCTCTGTGCTTCTCAGAGACCATGTGTGTGCATGATGCAACACTTACACGGTTGCAGTGCAAGACCATCACCACAAATCACATCATCAACAGGAGGGAGGAGAACAATTTAGAGATGTTGTTGTGTGGCGGTTTGAGAGGCCGAAACGCAGCTGCCTGCCTGGGTATTATATTGGGCTGTTGTGAGAGGGGTTGAGCACAATCCCATAAAGAATGTGATTTAATGTTGACAAATATGGACACGGTAAAAGAATTCATCTTGTGTGTGAATGCCTGGCTTCACTCTGCCAGCCTAGATGTGATGCTATAGCTAGTGTGTGAGTGGCCAAGTCAGTTGAGTAATGCAAGCAGCTTCCTCTGGCCAGAGCAGTGGGATATGACGTTTTACACCTGCCAACCTGCCATCTCTCCTGCAGTGTTTTCTCCCATCTCCAAACCCCACTGCCCCCCCGGGGGCGCGGTCAGCACACTCCATTCAGCTAAAGCTGATTGAATTAGGCGCCACACATGTGGATTCTCAGTGCTCTCTCTCTCTCTCTCTCTCTCTCTCTCTCTCTCTCTCTCTCTCTCTCTCTCTCTCTCTCTCTCTCTCTCTCGTATAACACATAAATGCATTATTGACAGGGTTTGAGCCCCGGCCGTGCAGACACTTGTCTGAGACAGGATTTGACCAGGATGAGGATGCTGCACCCGGATAACTCACACCAATGACAGGATAAACACACTCCTTCGGCTAAATCAAATATCACAGGACTTATTGTAAAGCATGAAGACAGTAAGCCCAGTGAACTCAGTGAGGGCTCTTAAAGGCGAGAGGTCTCCTGTTTCTGCTTTAAAGCAAGGGAGGTGTTAACAGTTAGCCACTGGTTGTGTATTCCTGCCCACTTGAAGCTGTTTGATTCCTGAACGTGTCTTCTTCTCCAACACAATATAATGAAGTGTTTCTCTGTTGGATCACACACCGCAGAACTGTAACACAAACACTTTGGAATGAAGACAGATGGTCAGGTCAGACAGTGATGTGCAGTACTAAGCACATTGAAGTCTGCAGGGGGAGTAAAAGTGACTATTTCCCTCAGACAGACGTCAAGACCATGGGTTACCTGGAGGACTCAACTGCCCTCTCCGTCACGCGCTAATTGCTTTTTGTTTTCTCCGTCTGAGCTGCTATCTGGACCATTAGACATCTAGCCAAGTTCCTCTGAGCTAGCGCGGAGGAGGATGGGTGAACTAGCAGGGGTACCGCTCAGGCTCAACCCAGGGGATGGTGGGTCTCAGTGATTTCCCATAGTCCAGACGCCAGAGGCTCTAAGGGTTCTCAATACGCCACAAGCACACATGTAGCTGTTCCCTGCTGCCACAGGTTGTCTGCAGAAAAGGCCCATATAGAGCGCTACAGGGAGCTTGATGAATGGCCTTGTCCAACATACAGATGGTTCCTTCAGGGGGGCCCGGTCCCTCTGGGAGGAGGAGGAGGCTGGGCTGGGAACCAGATGTTGACACAGTGCGATCAGTGGCAGCTTAGGGACAATAGATACAACACTGTGTGATGACGGTCTGCTATCGGGAAGGCAGTAGGCACATGATCGATAAAGCATGAGGAAACCCAACAGCGTCAACAATCATGTGTCTGCTGTGCAATCTGTCTCGTGTGAGGGACATGGTGATGACGAGATTGGCAATGATGACCAACGATTGGCACTTTCCACATAAATTCATAGACCTATAACTGAACCACAGGACACTACAGTAGAGGTAAGGGAGACAATGTGAAAAAGAGAAGACATGGTGCTGCAATGGTGCCAGAGGAGCCAGTCAAAGTAAATGACAGGGCAGGAGGGTCCCGGTGAAGGGGTACAGGGTGCGAGCACTGTCAATGAGGGTGTCAGTGGGCCTGACCCCTGACCAGCCCCCCCCCCCTCCCCCCATAATTCCACTTGTCCCTGCCCCGCATGTTGGCACGACCCATTCCAATCAGAGGGCGAGGCGAGGGGGCAGGCAGCAGGGGCATGGGGCATGCAGCAGGATCTGAATAAAACATTGGGGGAGATTTAATCAATGGAGGGCATCTGGAGCCGTCTCTCTGCAGGCTCCTGGCAGTGCTGATGGTCTAATGCTTTAGTCATTCACCACACGTGTCCTCATACAAATGACAACCCCACAAGGAGGTGGAGGGCAACCATTTTTTTTATAATCAAAGTGTTTTTATTCATAACATCTATTAATTAGCATGCGTGCATGTACACAGAATTATGTTCATGTACTTTCGGGTTGGAGTAAAGATTGAAACTGTCAGCTCTGTTTCTGTTCCTGCTATACTGAATCCACTACAAGTTTGAAGCACGGATGAACAGTCTATTTTTATCTCTGAGAACAGAAAGATCAACAGCAGTTTAAACTTAGATGACAGTCTCTTGTGATGGCAAATGGGTTGTGTTATTTTTTGCATCATAAGCTTTATCAAGAGGCTCAGAGTGATACTGAGATGTTTTTCCATATCTAGTCAATTTTTTTGTTTTATCCCATTAGATTCAGAGCATCATACAACAACCCTTTCTATTAGTGGATCTTTACTGGTCTAAAGCCAAGTTAGAACTACATGGTACTCTTTGGACTGGACACTGCACCCTAACCAGTGACATGTCTGTATACCCTGCAGAGGAATACAGGAGTTGAGAGGTTTTACTTTGATCATGGTCTACTCCAAGACAGCTGGGTCCATTTGAATGATTGTTCAATCTCCATGGCAACGGTACCAAAGTTGTCAATACTGCTGCAAACAGCATGGTTCTCTTTAGCTAATTAAATCTCTCTGTGTTCCACCGTGATCCTTCATTACCCTTTTGTGCTTCTCCTGCTGCAAATGAAGTAGGCATGTTGATCCCAGAGTGTCTTAAATCATGTTTTACTTTAACTTACGATGACTACTTTTATTTCCATATTCAGATGTTATTATAATGCAATTTAAACCCTGTAGAATGATGCAGGGGGGGGGGTCTGCTACAGGAATAGCGTGGACTTGTTAGAATGACACATGTAAGGAGACAATCAGTGGTGATAATTTAGTCATGGGGAGGGCTGGAACAGGAGGCACATTTGTCTGCTAATGCTCATGTCACACTCTTAATGTGAAATCAGCCAGACATGCAGCACAGCACACTGCTTAAACACCCACAATGGCCTGACTCATACACTGTGGAACACAAAATTATATTCTCCACAGTTCAATTATTCATAAGGCAAACATAATTAATTTCGATATCCTCTCTCATAGGAACTGTTTGGTATAAAGCACTGAAGTCAGCTTGGGATACTTATTAATCCCATATTAATATTGCAGCAAGGATGAGCACCTGCAAAGACTTGCAACATATTATTGAAGGTATAATATGTCATGTTATTCATAATGAAAATGTTGCTATAATGTCAAGGATACAATATAAAGATATTTCAATGGCAGTACTTTTACTACTTTTGGTAGAACTGTGTGTTAAAATATCAAAATAAATGTCTGTCTTATTCCAACCAGTAATTGCCAACATCAGAGAGCTCTTTCCTAGCCCATGTCTCAGTGGTCAGTGTGTCCATGAGGGCCAGCGAGAGCCAGTGAGGCTGTATGATATCAGAAGCCTTCCATCTGATAGTGGGGGGTCTGAGGCAGAGGAAGGAGGCATGAGGGCCCTCCGATGGAGCCCACTCTCCCTTCAGCCTGTCCACCTGCCACCCCACTCACTGGCTCTCCTCCGGGAAAGAACAGTGCATGCACGCACGCACGCACGCACACACACACACACACACGCACGCACGCACGCACGCACACACACACACACACACACACACACAACCACCCATTCCACCTTCACCCATTCCTTCTTTCTCACCCTCTATCTACAGTATGTTTGGGATTTTTTTCCCCCTCATTTTGTCTGTTGAAATGTACCTATGATGAATGATACCTATGATGAAAATTACAGGCCTCTCTCATCTTTTTAAGTGGGAGAACTTGCACAATTTGTGGCTGACTAAATACAATTGGTGGCTGACTAAATACTTTTTTTGCCCTGCTGTATATAAATAAATAAAAATCACATTTTCAAAAAGTACATTTATATTTTCTATAAGGCCTATACATTTGATTGATCTTTTTTTATCTTCTGGCTAGCCTCGTTTCGCTACCAAAAATACAATTAAACCAACACAATGTCAAATACAGTTGGTACATAAGACCGAAACGAGCCGGTCCGTCACATATTGCTATCTTGCAAGATTGATGAATACAGCCATAGCAAAACAGTGCAAAAGTGCTGTCAGCTCAATGAAATCAAATTGAACACAAAACAGATGAGCTATTGTGCTGCGCTGGTTCTCTCAAAACAATGACAAATAATTGTTCAGAGTTGTGCAGTTAATCAAAGAATGGAGAGAGGTTTGTTTATGTTGCTTTTATCAGTTGGAGACTTGAAGTTCAACAGTCATTTGTACTGTCATCCAACATCAGACATCATGAAATGATGAGACTGCTCTGCTGCTAATGGTAGTGTCTGTATTCCCTATGTGTCTTGTTAACTTTCTCAAGTTTCTCTGCCAGTTTATTTATACCTCCCCTCAGGGTCCTGCTTTGTTGAGAATTCTCCCTTGAGTTACCATGGAAACAACTTTAAGTTTTGTCCCAGCGGATCCATTCAATTTATGCAATGAATAATGAATATGTGAATTTGAATCTTCACTGTGTTACTGTCTGTCTGTCTGTCTGTCTGTGATGACTAGGTAAACAAGGAAGAAACAAACTTAGTTTAAACAAATGAATATCAACTAGGGAGGGAGAAGGAGGGTTGTGTATGCTCATGAGTAGAACTAACAATTTACAGTATGATATAAATGATACAAATGAATCAGGAAGAATATGGGGTGAAGGCGACTGTATTGTGATAAACTGGAATTATCTTGAATGAGGAATATGGAGGACATATACAGATAGAGAATATAGAGGACAAAAAGAGACACATAGAGAAAGAAATACAATTGATAGATGAGAAGCAGAGTATCCAGTCTGTGGTCACTACACAGAAGAAAGGTCTGCTGATGTACCACAGTCTACATTAACTGGCAACACAGTCAAAGCTCTTTTATCTTTATGAGGGTGTGAGTGAGTGAGTGAGTGAGTGAGTGAGTGAGTGAGTGAGTGAGTGAGTGAGTGAGTGAGTGAGTGAGTGAGTGAGTGAGTGAGTGAGTGAGTGAGTGAGTGAGAGTGCGTGAGTGAGTCATCCTTTGTCCTTCTGTATAGAGCAGAGGAGAATGAATCAATCAGATCAACTATTACTATATTTATCCTTCAATGCTGTCCTTGGTAATAAAGAACAAAGCATAAATCACTGTGGAAAGAAAACACTTGAGACTACTTTATAGACTTCTCAAGGACAAATTCTGGATGGCAAATCTGTAAAAAAAAAAAATCAGCATTGTCTGTGTAATTCACAAAATTTAAAGATATTGTACAAATACACTCTCTGTCCAATTCCAGAGCTACCTTCCATTCAGGCTATTGTAGATGAGGCATCCTACAGATGAATAGACCTTTGCCAACTCTTTAGTCTCTAAATACAATTTATATAACTGCTCTCTCCCTTCCAGTCCAAATGGACAGTATTCTCTTCGCTCCTTCCTTCCTTCTTACCCCCATGACAGAGGAAAATCTGCTAAACCTCCAGCAAATGCAATTTGTAATACAAGTCATTTCCTTTGTGTCCCTGCAGCCAAACTGGCACGTCTGCTGTACCTATTGTCCGTCTCCTCTCCACAGTTCCTTTATGCCTATGCCAATGCAATCAACCAGGGCTGACCGGGGGTGGGCACTGACGTGGAGCAGATGTATCCCTGGAACAAGTTCCATGACCACACAGCAAATGGACTTATGATACTATTAACAGTCAATTCACTGTTGATTTCTGGTCAAAGGGGTCTTAGAAAAAGTTGACCAGAAAAGGTTTTAAAAGGTATTAAAAATACATCAAAACACATTAATGTTGAAGACGCCTGCCAACTAATATCAACATTTATAATTAGTTATGCAGAAATTGTTTGCCTTCTGTAAGTTTAAGAAATATTGCCTAGTGTGATGTCATTCTGTTTCTAAAAACCCACATATCTTTTAGATATTTTCTAACTTCTCTCCCTGTCCTCCCTTCCACTGGCATACTGTTATGTTCAGCTCAATGTTTTATTTTTGTCGCATGGTGGTCAAAGCAAGAGTGTGAAAACAGTCTGAACAGTCGCCCTCTCTCCCTCTCTCTCTCTCCAGTTAATGTCAACTCTTTCGGCTCTTACTGACACCTACCCATGAGCCCCTCTCCTTCCATTTACTCTAACCAGCTCTCTCACCCACTGAGCACCGATCAACACCGGATGTCCATGGACATAGAAAAGTAGATGAAATTTGGAACTAAATAGGGTTCTCCTATGGGGACAGCCAAAGAACCCTTTAGAAACCTTTTTTTCTATGACTGGTTCAGAGTAAAGTAATCTGATTACCTCCATGTAGAACCCTACATGGAACCCAAAAAGGTTCTATCTTGAACCAAAAAGAGTTCTTCAAATGGTTCTCATATGGGAACAGTCGAAAAACCCTTTAAGGTTGAGTAGGTTACTTTCTAAATGTAATCCATAACAGTTACTAATTAGCTGTCAAAAATTGTAATCAGTAACGTAACTCTTGGATTACTCATAACTCAGTAAAGTAATCTGGTTACTTTCAGTTACTTTGGAATACTTTTCCCTTTATGGGCATTATAAGAAAACAAAAAGGATCCACCAATTGAATTTGGTGTGTCATCATAGTGGTCTCTGACATCATAGTGGTCTCTGACATCATAGCGGTCTCTGACTCTCGCACAGGTGGAACAAACGTGCACCTTTTTCAAATCTTAATTGAATGTCATTCAGAAAAGAGAGATTTGTCGTAAGGTATTTTTCGCAAACATCCTTTCTGAATTTAAGTAAGTAATCATCTAGTTTTTAAAAAATATCTGTAATCTGATTAGAATATTTTTGTTTGTAATGTAACGGATTACAGTTACATTATTTTTGTAATCGGGTTACATGCACATGTACTGTGCTGTACTGTACTCTACTGTGCTCTATTGTGATGTACTGTGATGTCCAAACTTGTGAAACATAGACATCTATGATTGGTACAAATCTGATACTGTTTGGGGCCAGAGCTCATTAGAATCATAGACAGGTAGCTGACCACGTCATGAAAACTATGTGCACGCTTCAATGGGGCAGAAGGCCGCATGTGGTTGTGATTCAGGATGGCCAGATAGCTCGCAACAATGACAAGAAGCTGCCATGTGGGGAATCGTAGATGGCTCGTTTCAGCTACATGTATCTTGTTTTCATACCATGTCTTGTTTTTAGGCATTTTGACTGATATCACGTCTATACTGAAATGGTTCAAATTCGCTAGCTAACCCACAACGGTAACAATGTATATGAGAGACATTATGCAAATGTCTTTGTTTTCAATAAACAATGGAGACGAAATATAGTTGACATGTTGTCAACAGTCCAAGCCAACCCTGTCTGTTTTGCCCCATAGTTTGGCCCGCTCCGGTTTTGTTGCTAAACGACCAACCCGTCTATAGCCAGTCAGTGTGTAGAATAATACCCAAACATGCAAAGAAGGCTATTACATGTCTACCTTTGTGTACCTATTCAGGATACATCATCATGAAGAGAATGACATTCCAAATGATGCATTTCTGTAATATTACATGTCAGGGACCCATGATGGAAACCCATTTCATGAAGCTCCCGACGAACAGTTATTGTGCTGACGTTGCTTCCAGATGCAGTTTGGAACTCCATGGTGAGTGTTGCAACCGAGAACGGACAATCTTTACACGCTACGCGATTCAGCACTCGGCGGTACCGTTCTGTGAGCTTGTGTGGCCTACCACTTTGTGGCGGAGCCGTTGTTGCTCCTAGACATTTCCACTTCACTGTCACCACTTAACAGTTGACAGGAGCAGCTCTAGCAGGGCTGAAATTTGACGGACCGACCTGTTGGAAAGGTAGCATCCTATGACGGTGCCACGGTGAAAGTAACTAAGCTCTTCAGTAATGCCATTCTACTGCCAATGTTTGTCTATGGAGATTGCATAATGTAGCTCAATTTTATACACCTGTCAGCAATGTGTGTGGCTGAAATAGCCGAATCCACTCATTAGAAGGGGTGTCTACATACTTTTGGTCATGTAGGGTAGCTGACACCCTATTGTGTCTGCAGACATCTTTGAATCCTAATTCCGAGAAGATATTTAACAGAGTTTTTGGAAAACATGGTCACATATAAAAAGGTGGGAAATTTTACCATTCATTCTGTTATCAAACTTGATATTTGCACTGTTCTTCGAGTAAATGTGTTTTTGAATAGTATTCAGTGAACATTGTTAAATGTAGTCCTTGTGCATAGAGTTGTATGGTTTGTTTAACTTAGCAATGAATGGTTTTTGTATGGTACACTATTAAAGTGACAAATCTAAGTCTCCAAGCCATTCTGTTATTGTAAAATTTCCCAAACATAGAACATATCGCCTTGACCAAGAGTGTGGTTCTGGCTGAGTCTCTCATTGTGTATGGTATTTTATTTGGTTTTGGCACTCAGGGCTTCTGTTTCTGGAAATGAAATTAACAGTAGTGTTCAGTTATGAAATTTGTGGTCTACATTATTGGGATAGTGTCACGCCTTGGTCTTAGTATTTTGTGCTTTCTTTATTATTTGGTCAGGCCAGGGTGTGACATGGGTTTATGTTGTTGTATTTCGTATTGGGGGTTTTGTATTTGGGATCGCGGCGGATTAGGGGTGTTGTTAGGCTTGGCTGCCATGAGGCGGTTCTCAATCAGAGTCAGGTGATTCTCGTTGTCTCTGATTGGGAACCGTATTTAGGTAGCCTGGTTTCGCTTTGTATTTTGTGGGTGATTGTTCCTGTCTCTGTGTAGTTTCACCAGATAGGCTGTAATAGGTTTCACGTTCCGTTTGTTGTTTTGTATTTTGTTTCGTTATTTCATATGTCACTTTTTCTATTAAAGTCATGAGTAACCACTACGCTGCATTTCGGTCCGACTCTCTTTCTACAAACAAAGAACGCCGTTACAGATAGTTCTAATCTGATTATTCTACATCAGAAATAACCTCATGACCTCAAAAAGGGCCTTATAATTTCACCCCTTTTTCAGGCACTAAACATTAATCTAGCTTTGACATGAAACAATAACATGGAGAACATAATTAGCACAATCTACCTGTCTGGGATGCCATACTGCCATACTGTATACAGTGCCAGACCTTCTGAATTTCTTATTTGGTAGGATTACCATCTCATTGTGAATGTTACACAAGCTGCTGCTCCATGGGAGGTTGTTTGGAGGGATTAGTCCTCCTGTCTGTCTGGTACAAACAGACAGACAGACAGACAGACAAACAGGCAGGGGTTCCAGGAAGAGGTGACGCTTACTCATCTATTCTTCAACTTAATCTGGGTCTCACATAGCCATTCAGTCACTATATCCATCTCACACACACTCCGTAAACTGATATTGTTTTCACACTAGAGGTAAAGATAAGGTCATGGAGATCAGAAGCAGAACTTCTTGCTGAAATTATACACATTTTATATACACTACTGGGCAAAAGTTTTAGAACACCTATCATGCAAGGGTTTTTCTTTATTTTAGCCATTTCATACTTTGAAGAATAATAGTGAAGACATCAAAACTATGAAATATCACATATGGAATTATGTAGTAACCCAAAAAGTGTTAAACAAATCCAAATATATTTTATATTTGAGATTCTTCAAAGTAGCCACCCTTTGCCTTGATGACAGCTTTGCACACTCTTGGCATTCTCTCAACCAGCTTCATGAGGTAGTCACCTGGAATGCATTTCAATTAACAGGTGTGCCTTCTTAAAAGTACATTTTGTTACGCAAAGTGGAACAAGGAAACCCAAGAGCAGACTCGGAAGAGGAGACTGGGATGAAGTAACCAAGGTATTTTTGAAACACAGTGGGAAGATGGAATGGGGGAAGAAGGCCAGGGGAAGCTCGGTGGGTTGCAGGAAACCAGGTGCTGAGGCTGGAGCGAGAGGGGTTGGGACAGGGTAAGCAGGTCTGGAGGGGAATCCAAGGGAGCAGTAGAGTGGGGATTCCAGGATAGAGTAGCAGGACGACGAGACGTGGGACTGGAGACAGGGACCAGAGTCAGAGCAGGCAGAATGAGCAGATATTACGATCTGGCAGTGTGGAAGTGGCAGGACTGATATTTGTAGAGGTCTTGATTATGGAACAGGTTGCAGCTGATGGGGATCTGCTCTGACTCCAGCACACCTGTCTCCACCCACACAATCACACACAGAGAGAGAGGGAGGGAGAGGGAGAGAGCACTGGGGAAGTGGTGGTAGGTCAAGGAGATACAGGATGAGCAGTAGAGGGTGTGGCAGGAGCAGATGTAACAAATTTGTGGAATGTCTTTCCTTCTTAATGCGTTTGAGCCAATCAGTTGTGTTGTGACAAGGTAGGGGTGGTATACAGAAGATAGCCCTATTTTGGTAAAAGACCAATTCCATATTATGGCAAGAACAGCTCAAATAAGCAAAGATATATGACAGTCCGTCATTACTTTAAGACATGAAGGTCAGTCAATACGGGAATTTTCAAAAACTTTAAAAGTTTCTTCAAGTGCAGTCGCTAAAACCATCAAGCGCTATGATGAAACAGGCTCGTATGAGGACCGCCACAGGAATAGAAGATCCAGAGTTACCTCTGCTGCAGAGGATAAGTTAATTCGAGTAACCAGCCTCAGAAATTGCAGCCCGAATAAATGCTTCACAGAGTTCAAGTAACAGGCACATCTCAACATCGACTGTTTAGAGGAGACTGTGTGAATCAGGCCTTCAGGGTCGAATTGCTGCAAAGAAACCACTACTAAAGGACACAAATAAGAAGAAGAGACTTGCTTGGGCCAAGAAACACATGCAATGGACAGTAGACCGGTGGAAATTTGTCATTTGGTCTGGAGTCGAAATTGGAGATTTTTGTTTCCAACCGCCATGGTTTTGTGAAATGCGATGTGGGTGAACGGATGATCTCCGCATGTGTATTTCCCACTGTAAAGCATGGAGGAGGAGGTGTGATGGTGTGGGGCTGCTTTGCTGTTGACACTCTTTGTGATTTATTTAGAATTCAAGGCACACTTAACCAGCATGGCTACGACAGAAATCTGCAGCGATACACCATCCCAGCTGGTTTGGGCATAGTGGGACTATCATTTGTTTTTCAACAGGACAATGACCCAACACACCTCCAGGCTGTGTAAGGGCTATTTGACCAAGAAGGCGAGTGATGGAGTGCTGCATCAGAAGCCCTGTCCTCCATAATCCCCTTACCTCAACTAAAATGAGATGGTTGGGGATTAGTCGGACCGCAGAGTGAAGGATAAGCAGCCAACAAGTGCTCAGCATATGTGGGAACACCTTCAAGTCTGTTGGAAAAGCATTCCAGGTTAAGCTGGTTAGGAGAATGCCAAGATTGTGCAAAGCTGTCATCAAGGCAAAGGGTGGCAATTTGAAGAATCTCAAATACAACATATATTTTGATTTGTTAAACACTTTTTGGGTTACTACATGATTCCATATGTGTTATTTCATAGTGTAGATGTCTTCACTATTATTCTACAATGTAGAAAGTAGAAAAAATAAAGAAAAACCCTTGAATGAGTAGGTGTTCTAAAACTTTTGACCAGTAGTGTAGCTCATTGAAATTGAAACAGAAAACTAAGCACTTTAAGTAGCTGGTGATTTACAAATTTTGGCAAGTAGCAAAATATTGGCTTTTTGCAGTAATTTCAGCCCTGTCTACCCTTGTTTCTCTTGTATAGTACAGCGGGACAACACAAATGGATATGAACAAAGAGAGGGAGAGTGCCTGACAAGAACAAGAGGCCGGAAAGACGACTCGACCGTTCTCTAAAGGGGGATAAATTGAGCCCAAAATAACAGCGGGCGGCTAATCCACTCTCCTTGGCAGTTGGGAGTCTGTAAAAGTCACAAGCTGGTTGATCCTAAAAAGTCTGGTGTGCCTCGTCACCTGCCCAATCCCCTGTCCCAAAACACAGAAAGCATTATCCATATCCAACTCTGTGACGGAGAACAGAGGAACGCAAAGAACAAAACATTGAACAGCTGAATGGTGATGCCTATAGCCCAGACATTGGAAAATGAAATGGAGATGGCTAAAGCATTAGTTTGTAGCCTTAATCTTATGGCTAGAGGTCTATGAAGTGATGAGAAAGACCATACCCAGGGACAGATGGTTAAGTCAGGGAGGGATGGCCTCTTGCCAACTAATACTGCAAGCTTCGTTAGCATTTGTATATACCTCTATCATCACTAC